>NC_065451.1:47827473-48134787 GCF_917563875.1 Diabrotica virgifera virgifera | reverse complement strand
TTTTAGACATTCCCCTCGAGTGTAGACATCCAGTTATACCCTTTACGGGTCACAGGTTTCATGGTTTCAGCAATTAACAAAAATATTGTATTTTATAAATTTATATCGTTTGTAGAAAAAATATTGTATGATATAATATGTGTTAAAAAGTACATTTTTAAGGCACTCATGTGAACTTTCACATGCGTGCCTTAAAATTGTACTTTTACCACTTATATCATAAATAACTATTACAGTAAAATTGTTGATTATTCCCAATAAAAATAGTGAATTGCTTTAACCTGCCACAAAAAACAGCTTCACAACAATATTATACAATTTTCAGAAGTAGTTAAAAGCAATGTACACATAGGCCTGAATCCCGCGTACCAAAAAAGTTTATTAATAGCAAGCGGAAAATTTGGTTAATAGCTTAACGGTGTCTAGACGGACAAACTTTGATGTACAGTAACACTGGAACAGGGGAAATTTTAATTGTGGAACAGGTTACAGGTTTCGAACGTCAGACTACGAAAACGTCCCATGTATTTTGTCGGACAGAACTTCCAATTGAGGAGGCCAGACGTAAAAGGGTTGAAGTGCAGTTTAATAGTTCTGAGATAATCAGCTTCAAAGTTATTTGAGCTTTATAAATTCTAGGAGTCATTAAACTGAAATATGTCTTGTGTACAATGTACTATAAAATGATAAAAATATAAGGCTATATTATTACTCTTACTATATCCTTCCTTTTTTTTCAATTATTAAAAAAATGTACTTGAATCGGTACATGATGTTGATAAATGTTACTGGTGAAACGGTTCAAGTGCAGATGTTAACTACATATTACTAATCATTTTTATCCCAGCTTCTATCCACAGTGTAACTACAACTGGCACGTTGCATAATATTTAATTAGTCTTCAAAATTGGTCACAAACCTAATATTTATTTACTTGAAATTAATCCTGCATTAGCATGTGTTTACACATTACGGAATACTAAAAATAGTTTTTTGTAAAATGCTTCAAGCTCACTATAACCCGTTTAGTACTATTTCTTTTTACCGAATACTAAAAATAGTTTTGTGGTAAAACGGTTCAAGCGCACGTAAACCTGTTTACTACCAAAGCAAACTGCAATTGAGGGGTTTGGAAATAAAAGGGTTGAAGTGCACTTTTTTCAAATTCTGACCTAAGTACAGATTCGCATACCTAAATGGTATTATAACTTGGTGGTAAATTGATCTAAGCATATTTCGCCCTACAGGCGCCATCTATCGCCATTAAATTTTGTTCAATGAAAACAATTGCAGTTTGCTTTGGTAGTAAACAGGTATATCCGTGCTCTTGAACCGTTTTACCACAATACTATTTTTAGTATCCTGTAAAAACAAATAGTAAGAAACGGGTTTAAGTGCGCTTGAACCATTTTACCACATAACTATTTTTAGTATTTTGTCATGTGTAAACACATGTTAATACAGCATTTTTTTTTTGGCATGGGCTATTGCCACTCAGCCAGTCACAACAAGTATATTTCAAAATCTACATACATTTAAAAAATATAAAACAAAACAAAAACAAGAAAGATAAGGAAACGTTACCGTAAAGGTGGTTGTTAATATTACAATTATTATATTCAGGAGTTAAGGTAGGAATAAGACAGGGTCACTTGCTTCTTCTCGTCTAGGGACCCTTCAAGACATTTCGTTTAGACATAACTAGACTAGGTCGCGGATAGGAGGTAAATACATATGGGATAAAACAAAGGTATATAATAATCATTTGTGGATAATGCTTAAAGGTTGATTTTACTTTTACAAATAAATTCCATTAAACAGTCATATATTGTTTTCCTATTTAGAGAAAGTAGGTAACATAAATTATAAGGTGGAAAAATATTATATTTTAATAAATTTTCAATTAGTTTATTAGTTTGTTGAGTATACTTTGAGCACTCAAAAAATATATGATTTAAGTCTCCCTCTTTTTGACAGTCTAAACATGGATTTGAAGATAAAATGTTAATTTTCGCCAAATGATAAGGATAACAGGCGTGCCCAAATTTTATTCTAATAATGGAAGTAATATATCTGCGGGGAACGGAATAATTTTTAAACCAGTACTCAGTAGGCACTTTAGGTTGAATCATCGCGTATTGAGAGGGACTATGTTTGCTAGATTCGTTCCATGTACGTCTCCATTGTTGGTTAACTTCATTTTTAACAATTGCACATATATCTGGATTAGAAGGTTTATGTCCGGTTAACGATCCATGTGTGATGGCTTTTTTTGCTAATAAATCAACATGTTCATTACAGGTGATACCTATGTGTGCTTTAACCCATAGGAAATGCACTTCTCTTCGTTTTTTATAGATTTCATAAAGTATTTTTTTAATTTGGAAGATATTATGACTTGGAAATATTATTGTCTGAATAGCTGTCAGTACGGAAAGTGAGTCAGAAACAATTACCGTAGACTTATTTTCTGTATTCATAAAATACAATAAAGCTTCATAAATTGCAATTTCTTCAGCGCTGAATATTGAGAAAGCATTATTTATTTTATACATTTTTTCTGTATTGTTTGATGGGACATAAAAGGCACATCCAGTGCCAAACGTTGACTTCGACGCATCTGTGTAGATAATTATAGACTCCGAAAAAACGTCCAAGATACTTCTTAAGATGTTATGACTGATAGCTGCATTTTCATGATAACTTGGCTTAATTACTTTTACCAAATGTAATAATGAAGGAAAATCTTCAAAGTCTAAGATTTCGTCTGGATTTGAAGTAACATCAAAGTTTGACATACTGCGAAAAGCTTCACAAAGTGGAGGTGAATTCTTGTGTTTCCAATATTTATTCGTCAGATCAGCTTCATTCAATTTGCTTATTTTTAAATGAAGGGAAGGATCTTTATGTTGTAATTTCATAATAAATTTTTTACTTAGATATTCTCTTCTATATTTCAGTGGCATCTCTAAAGCTTCGACATGTAACGCATTAATTGGAGTTGATTTCATAACACCTAAACAAATCCTCAGAACTGTATTTTGTGTTACGTCGATTCTGCTTAGGGCCCGATCAGATGCAGAGCCATAGAGTACACAACCATAATCTATGATTGATCGTATATAAGCTTTGTAGAAAAGTAATGATGTTTCAACATCTGCTCCCCACCACGTTTTTGAAATTGCTTTTAAAAAATTTATTCCTTGATTACATTTGTTTAGCATAAACTCAATATGTGATTTCCATGTTAGTTTTCGGTCAAGTATCATCCCCAAATATTTGATAGAAGTTTGGAAACTATACTCATGATTGCTTAATTTTAATTTATCAATATTTGGTAAGTTGTGTCGTGTGAAAATGCAAACACTAGATTTGTTTGTGGAAATTTCAAATCCATTTTATTGGAACCAATTGTTTGACAAGTTGTGCATTTTATCTAATGTTTGTATACAATTATCATATTTTTTTGAAAACGAGTATACAAGAAAATCGTCAGCATATTGTATAATCTTCAAAGTGCAGTTTTCAATTTGGCTATTATGTAGATCAGCAGTGTACAAATTAAACAACAAAGGGCTCAATACTGATCCTTGAGGCAGCCCCAAGTTATTGTATCGTGGACCTATCAGACTACTGTTATGTGCTCTGAGATATATCTTTCTACATGAGTAAAAATTATATATTGTTCCTGCTAGTTGGGCTGGTATTTGGAAATTTTTGACTAATTTTTCAACTAAAATATCTAGACAGACTCTATCATATGCACCCTCTATGTCCATACATATTGCAGGTAAATAATTGTTGTCTGTAAATGTGTTTTGTATATCTACCACTAATGTTGAAAGGGCGTCTAAAGTACTTCTTCCTTTTCTGTACCCAAATTGAAGGTTGGGAAGTAATTTCTTTTTTTCTAACCACCATTCCAGTCTCTGTTTTATCATTCGTTCGACTGTTTTAAGAAGGCATGACATAAGAGATATAGGTCTATATGATTGTGCCACGTTGAGATTTTGACCTGGTTTCAGTATTGGTATTATAATGACATCTTGAAATTGAGGAACTAAACTCCCATTTTTGACCATCTCATTGAATATTTCCAACAGCAAGAGTTTAGCTATTTTTGGAAGGTGTTGTATCATGGGATATTTAATATTATCCAAACCTGGACTTGTGTTATTCCGATTTTTAAGAGCATATTCTAATTCTGTAATGTTGAACGGTTCTAGCAAAAAATGGTTTTGTTCATTTGAAGCATAGCTGTAGCTTTTTAGTAATTGGACTGATGGAGGAGCAACTTGATCAAAAATTTCGTCGACTAATGTATCATTAAGACATGTTCGATTAGTAATTGGTTTTCTATTGATTTTTCTAGCTTGATTCCATAATGCTGAGGAAGGAGTGTTTTTGTTTAAGTTTGAGACAAAGTTTTTCCAACTTTCTTTAGCTATTTCCTTTAATTTTTTTTTTACTTTTAGCCATGCTCTCTTGGCATTTTAAGTAATTTTCAAAGTTACGGTTTTGCTTATAATTTGAAAGTGCTTCTTTTCTTTCCTTGATAATGTTATCACAATTTGTATTCCACCACGGCGGAGAATTTCTGATTTTGTTTTTATAAGCTTCATATTGTGGAATTGATAGTTGAGCTGCATAATTTATACAATCAATTAAAAAATTATATTTGTCCGACGTATTTTCCATTTGGTAATAGTTATTGAAAAATTGCTCTGCTGAAATTTCGTACATGGACCAATTAGCCTTTCTTGTATTCCATTTACTTTTAGGAATAATTTCTTCAGGTAAATGAATGTCGGTAATTTCCATATAGATCATAAAATGATTCGATCCCAAGGTGTCTGTATGTATAGACCAATTAATTTTATTGACTAGATCAGCTGTAACGAAAGTAACATCAATAGCTGATTTATTTTGATCTGGTTTAGTTAAAATGGTAGGTTCTCCATTATTAATTACTGTAAAATTTAAGTCATCTGCAGTTTTAATAAGTTGTATTCCAGTTGCATCATTATAATTAGATCCCCAAATCGTATTATGCGCATTGAAATCTCCACCTATAACTACTGAACCAGTGACCTGTGAAAATATATTTGCCCAATCACATACTGTACTTTTACATTTCGGAGGTTTGTATATAGATAATATATTGAGTTCAATATTTTTAAATTTTGTTTTGATGCCACAAACTTCAATATCAGAATTAAAGTTATAATTTAGTTTTAGTTCACTGAAGGTTACTGTGTTACGGATAAGAATCGCAACGCCACCAAACCGGTCTTCCTTCCTATCTCTTCTTATTAGGTTATAACCATTAAAACTGTAATGAGAATCTTTTTTAAATTATGTTTCGTTAATTAGTAAAATATCAATTTGTTTATTGTTTACGTATTGCATTAAACTGTTTTTGTTTGACATAATAGATCTAGCATTCCATTGACCAATTTTTAAAATATCTTGTACAGCCATTAGAAGCTATTATTGTTTACAGTATTTAAAACCTGTTCTAATTCATTAATTATAGTCTTATCGTCTAACGTTTTTATATCTTCAATTGAACGAATATGTTCCAAGAGGTTCATTATAAAATTTGTTATAGTTTTTGTCAACTGATTTTTATTTTCAACTTTGTTATAATTGGGTTTATGTGGATTAGCCGGTAAAGGCTGGGCAGGTCCAAATGTAAAGGGAAAGATAGGTTTATGAATAGGAGATTGTATGATAGGAGAGTTTGGTTTCCTTTTCTTTCCTACAGATGCATGTGAATTATTGTTCAATTGAGAAGATATTAGAGGGCGCGCTTTATTTGTCTGTGGGCCTAGCTGAGTGGAGACAGAATTTTTATTAATTTTTGGAAGCGAAGGAAATTCTTGTTCATTATTTTCAAGCAAAGAAAAGTAATTTTGACTCATAACACCAGAAAATGATTGTTCACACAAATGTTTTGCCTCTAAAAAAGTAGTCTTTTGTTCGATCATTATACTTTTAATCTTTTTTTGTTTTTCATAAAAGGGACACTTTTTTGATATTGTGACATGCTCATTACTTTTACAATGTATACAATACATAGCTTTATCGCAAGTATGATCAGTAGTCTTAGTTTGCCCACATTGAATACAACATTCCTGGGAACTTTTACATTGCTTTGACACATGACCAAATTTCAAACATCGATAGCATTGAACGACCCTACCAATAAATTGTTCTACCGGAAAATAAACTTTATTAAAACCTATATAGTTGGGTAGAATATTACCCTCAAAAGTGACAACTATAGTCTTTTTATCTACGTATTCAATTGTTTCCTCTTTTTGGATTCTACGCTTTGTTCTATAAATATTTAAAACTTTGGAAGTAGATTCAATGTTTTCCATGAGATAATTAATGTCAAATTGGGTGTCTACATCCCTTATAAGCCCTTTAACTTCCAACAAGTGATTTGGAATGTAAGCTCTTAAATTTTGAGCGTCTAATAATTTATTTTTGACAAGATTATTAGCTTCTAAACGTGATGACAGCAAAACTTTTATACGATTACGGCCAATGCTTTTTATCTCTTTAATATGTGTAAGTTTCAGGGTCTTAAATAGTAGGTGACCTATCGCCATAGGGTGCAATCTAGAAAGACCAGTTTCATTCCCAATTTTTTCAATATAAACCCAAACATTATCTAAATTGTACTTATCTGAGATCAAGTTGAAATATTTAATATCCTTTTGTTTTTCTATCGGCAAAGTAGCACTAGGTTCAAAACTATTATTTTCCATTAAACTATCTTCACTATTCACTATGTCTTTCGTCTGAGAGGACGTCCCTAATGAACTTTGTTCCCCCATAATGGGGGAACCAATTTAATTTGTTTATTTAAAAATTCACTGGACTATAAAATTATATCTTTATCGAGTATTAAATTTTTAACGAGTTTTTAATAATTCAACAAAAATTGATGAATCCGGTTTTCTTTGTAAACGATAGCCTGCGATCGATTCGAAGGTACGAATAAGACTGTGAATACAGCATTAGTTTCAAGTAAATAAATATTAGATTTGTGACCAATTTTGAAGACTAATTAAGTATTATGCAACGTGCTAGTTGTAGTTACACTGTGGATAACAGCTGGAACAAAAATGATTAGTAATATGTAGTTAACATCTGCACTTGAACCGTTTTACCAGTAGCATTTATCAACACCATGTACCGATTCAAGTACATTTTTTTTAATAATTGAAAAAAGGAAGGATATAACTAATTAAGTATTATGCAACGTGCTAGTTGTAGTTACACTGTGGATAACAGCTGGAACAAAAATGATTAGTAATATGTAGTTAACATCTGCACTTGAACCGTTTTACCAGTAACATTTATCAACACCATGTACCGATTCAAGTACATTTTTTTTAATAATTGAAAAAAGGAAGGATATAACTAATTAAGTATTATGCAACGTGCTAGTTGTAGTTACACTGTGGATAACAGCTGGAACAAAAATGATTAGTAATATGTAGTTAACATCTGCACTTGAACCGTTTTACCAGTAACATTTATCAACACCATGTACCGATTCAAGTACATTTTTTTTAATAATTGAAAAAAGGAAGGATATAACTAATTAAGTATTATGCAACGTGCTAGTTGTAGTTACACTGTGGATAACAGCTGGAACAAAAATGATTAGTAATATGTAGTTAACATCTGCACTTGAACCGTTTTACCAGTAACATTTATCAACACCATGTACCGATTCAAGTACATTTTTTTAATAATTGAAAAAAGGAAGGATATAGTAAGGGTAATAATATACCCTTATATTTTTATCACTTTATAGTACATTGTACACTAGACAAATTTTAGTTTAATGACTCCTAGAATTTATAAAACTCAAACAACTTTGAAGCTGATTATGCCAGAACTACCAAAACTGCACTTAAACCCTTTTACGTCTGGCACCCTCAATTGTTTTCAGTGAACTAAATGTAATGGCGATATATGGCGACTGTAGGGTGAAATATGCTTAAATCGTTTTACCACCAAGTTATAATACCGTTTAAGTATGCGAATCTATACTAAGAGTATAATTTTAAAAAAGTGCACTTAAACCCTTTTATTCTAACCCCCTCAATTGATTTGTTATCCTTTCATTAAACTCTCATTCAAAAATCAGACTGTTATCTACCACCAACAAAATTCCTCTCATTTGACATGTTCTACGTGTCGGACTTATCAAAATGCCCAACATATTTATCGGACAAATATTTTTTCATACATTATTAAAAGATTGCTATTGAATAAACTTCAAAACAATCTGCCAATTTTCACAATCATAAACTTGTCAGGATGACACGTTCCACAATTAAAATCACGTTCCACAATTAAAACCTCTCCTGTTCCAGTGTTACCGTACATCAAAGTTTGTCCGACTAGATACCGTTAAGCTATTAACCAAATTTTCAGCTTGCTATTAATAAACTTTTTTTGGTATGCGGGATCCAGGCCTAACAACTCTTATTTTTTTGTTTAACTAGTATTTTATATTCAGTAAATTGGTCTTTGACGATGACAAATCAAATCTTAATACATTCTATAGACGCACGGTTATGTCACCAGATTTCGAACAAATTGTTCGGGACAGACAGATATTAATGAAAGACTGGGAAGCCTACGCCCACAAGATCGTTTTATTTGCAGCGATAAAACAGACTCCAATGCAATTTACTGGAAAAGAATATCTTAATAAAGCAAAATCGTTAGTCGAGATACACTGAAGTTTCTGATTATAAATTCACTTGTTCACGATTGTTTATTTGAATATTTTATACGGGTATCCCGAAAAATAGTGCGTTCCTTAAGCCTTAAAGCTATGGTCTGAGTGCACCATTTAAAACAAAAAAGTCTTATCATATTTTTTTGTAAAGTCAACCGTTTTCAAAAAATAATATTTATTTTAATCCATTTGATTATTATTCACAGAAAAGCAAACACAACCGGCAACGTTGCGCTCTTTGCTTACATACTACTACTGTGAATCAACTATCATGAATCCGCGATCGTTAGGCATAATATTATGTATGGATACTGATAACAGTGATAGAGAAAAAGCATTTGTTTTTATTAAATATCTAAAAATAAAGTTTGTATACTGTTTGGACTTACATACATGAAAAATTATTATTACAATAAAAAATGTTCGAAGTGACCGATATCTGCACCGACAAATGTATTACTGCACATGTGAAGCAAAGGGTCTCTAAACTTTCGTCCTAACCATATTTCACGAGAAAGCTTTGTATTATTTCAAGATAAGTTGAAAACTAATGGGTTTCCACATGTGTGTTGACCACCCAAAACTTCATCGAAGGTGAAGATCTTGCATCTAATAACGACCAAAGGTGAGAATCAAAGATGAGAATAACAGGTGAAAATGAAACAATCCACTGCACAAAAGTTTAGAAGAAACCAGTAACAAGAAAGAAGCGGTACAGCGCAAGAAAGAAATTTTAGCTCAGGTTCTTGTGACAAGTGCAGAGATGTTGAGTGCAGCAAGCTGTGGAAGGTTCTGATAGGCATGTAGGATATTCAGCCGTTCTACTGCTTCAATTCAAATTTATGAACGATCCGATGCAAGATGGGATCTTGGATAACTAGTATCCATTCAGCTGCAACCTCTTTAGGATCCCTGCTCAATGACATCTTAATGGAACGATGCGGTAAAAAATTTGCACTACAAATTGCTTCCATGCCCCTAATATTCGGATGGATTTTAATTGTCTTTTCTCTGAACCACGCTGTTTTATTATTAGGCATATTAATTGCAGGATTTTCAGTGGAACCAACTGCAGCAAATTGACAATTCTTGATCGGAGAAATATCAGAACCACGTACAAATAGATCGTTTTATTATGGTGAGTCCAGTGGTTTAAATCTCTTTAACCTAAGTTGTTCTTGGGAATTGTCTAGGAGGTTAAGTGCAAACTGGTTTTCATGATCATCCAGCTTGCAAATATTTTCAGGGCTACGTTTTTTTGATCACTTCTTGAAATCGTTTTATTATGGGAAGTCCAGCGGTTTGAATCTCTTTAACCTAAGTTGTTCTTGGGAATTGTCTAGGAGGTTAAGTACAAACTGGTTTTCATGATCATCCAGCTTGTAAATATTTTCAGGGCTACGTTTTTTTATGACTTCCTGTACCATATCTATTTTAAGGTCTTCTTCTTCTTCACGTCCATCTCCGCGCGACGGAGGTTGGCAATCATCATGGCTATTCTGATCTTAGATGCTGTTGCTCTGAATAGTTCGGTTGATGTGCATCCGTACCATTTCCTCAAGTTACGCAACCACGAGATTCGTCTCCTTCCTACACTTCTCTTGTCCTGGATTTTCCCCTGTATAATCAACTGAAGTATGTTGTATCCCTCATTAAGCATAACATGCCCCAGGTACTGCAGCTCTCGTGTCTTGATGGTTTCCAATATTTCCAGTCTTTTGTTGACTCTTCTCATGACTTCGTTGTTTGTTATATGCTCGGTCCATGATATCTTCAGGATTCTTCTATACACCCACAGTTCAAATGCTTCCAATTTTTTAGTAGTCGATGCGTTAAGTGTCCATGCTTCTATCCCGTAAATCAGAGTCGAGAAAATATAACACCTTGCCAGCCTAACTCTCAAGTCTAATTACAGTTCTCTTGCACAAAGTACCTTTCTCATTTTATTGAAGTTTGTTCTTGCTTTCTCTATTCGAACTTTGATTTCTTTGGAGTAATCGTTTGTGTGATTAATTATTGTGCCAAGATAGTAGTTGTAGTTTTCTTGATGTTTATTGATAATCCATATTCTTCTCCATACTCAACTATCTTGTTCATTAGCTTTTGGAGGTCTTTAAGGTTGTCTGCTATTATGATAGTATCGTCCGAATATCTAATGTTGTTAATTGGCGTTCCATTTACCTTTATTCCTGCTGTTTCTCCCTCAAGAGCTCTTTTCATAATTTCTTCAGAGTATGCATTGAATAGTAGTGGTGATAATACACACCCCTGTCGCACTCCTCTTTTAATTTCGAATTCTTCTGATGTGTGTTCGTTAATGCGTATGTGTGCTTGCTGTTTATAATATAGATTTGTTATAATTCGAAGGTCATTGTATTGTAATTGTTTTGCTTTGAGGACGTCCATTAGCTGTTTGTGGCGGACTTTATCGAAAGCCTTGTTGTAATCTATGAAACAGACGTACATATCCTGGTTCACGTCCAAGCATCTCTGGATTAGTACGATGAATGCAAAGAGAGCTTCACGGGTACCTACGCCTCTACGAAATCCAAATTGGGTTTCTTCAATATCCATATCAAGTGTTTGGTAAATGCGTTTATGAATGATCTTTAAAAACATTTTAAGTGTGTGAGACATCAGGCTTATGGTGTGGTGGTCGGTGCATTCTCTAGCATTTTTCTCTTTTGGGAGACAAATAAATGTTGAGGTCAACCATTCATTGGGTATGTCACCCGACTGATAAATTTCATTAAAGAGCTTTAAGAGGACATGATTATCAGATAATGTCCAGGCGACTTCTTTTTATTGAGGTTTTTTATTAGACCTTTTACTTCATTAGGAGTTTCCCATTTGGGTTGTAGATTCATTTGATTAGGACTATCTAAATATTCATAGATGTCGTCATCTTCATTGGCTCTGTTTGTTACTGGCTGAAATACCTTTTCTAGATGTTTTGCGAAAGCGTCTGCTCTTTCCTGATCTGTCTTTAACCATTTTAAATCTTCTGTTCTGATAGGTGGAATTTGGTTTTGTGGCCGCTTTAGCTTATTTGTGGCCTTCCATAATGAGTAATCGCTGTCTGAATTAGGTGTCAGATTTTCTAGGTAATATTGGAAATTGGCGTTATTATGTTGTTTTAGCAGTTATTTTATTTCTCTACACATTCTGTTTAATTATGTTTTGTCTTGAGGTGAACGAGTTTGCTGCCATTTTTTACGAAGTTTTCGTTTTTCTAATATTTTTGTTCTTATTATTGTTGGGCAATCCTTATGGAACTGTTTTCGTTCAAAATGTAGATTCGCATGCAGCTTCGTATATCTGTTTTGTTAGTGTTTCTATTGGTTGTTCTATATATTGTGGTTGTTTTAGTGGGATTTTTAGGTCTATTTGTCCTTGTTGGATTTCTTTGAAAATATTCCAGTCTGTTGTTTTATTCGTTAGTCTTGGAGGTGGACATTTTTCTGATGGTGTTGTCATTATTGCTGCAATAATTGGTGAATGATCTGACGATAGGACTTCATTAGGTTCTATGTGCAGGTATTCTTTTGGTATTCCTTTATATATAAAGAAGTCAAGCAGATCAGGCAGTCTATTTCGATCGGTTGGCCAGTAAGTTGGTTTGTAGGTCAATTTTTATAGGTCAATATAAATGTTGTATGTTTTATGCATTTGCGAGGTAATTCTTTCAACACTTTTTTACTGGGCAAGTAATATCCTAGAGATGTTCTATCAGGGGCGTAACAGTGGCCCCCGCAGCATGAAGCTTGCGGGGGGGCCCCAGTACGCCAGGGCCCCCATTTTGTCTAATATATGTAAAAATATGTCAATGTAACCGTTTATTAATTTTTGTTCTATTTTATTACAATAACAATAAATTAACAATAAATATGAAAAATGTAAGTTGTCATAAACAGTGCATGAATACATTAATAGTATAGTCCAGTAAATCATCGTTTTGGAGTGTAATTATGAGCGTCACGACGGATTTGCTTGACAATTTGCATTTAGGTTCTACTTACCCTTCACTTCAAGGTTGGACTTGTGCCGTTGGTTGCTTTTACTTGGGGGTGAAAAACATATTGTTCAAAATAAGTGCGGAAATGGATAAATTGATTAATTATAAACAATTTTTGTACAATAGAGTTTCTTTATCTAAGTCAATACTTTTCGAGTCATTTGCGAGTGAAATTTGAGTGAAACATTTTTACTCGCAAATAACTCGAATAGTATTGACTTGACCACTTCGGTGGTGACACTGAAAATTACTAGGTATCGCCGTATTTCACGTTCTTTACTGCTCTAGGTCCTAAGACATAGTTATAAGTTTTTGTTACACAAGTCGCATTTAATAAATTTTTTAAAGGAGGCTCATTTTCAATTCTGCGGGGGGGCCCCGACGGAGTTTGTTACGCCACTGTGTTCTATCATTTAAATTATTAATAGCTAACATGACTTCAGAAGATTTAAATTTCGGAATGGTCAAAATCATTTTGATAGGGACTTTTATTTGCGTTTTATTTGCAACGATAAAATCGACTCCAATGCAATTTACTGGAAAAAAAAATCTTCGTAGAGATAAACTTAAGTTTCTAATTATAAGTTCAGTTGTTCACGATAATGTTTGAAAATTTGATTTTGAAACTTTAAAACTGGTTATGTACACCAATAAAGAAAGTATTAGGAAGCGTTTAGTTAGCATTTTAGTTTCCTGTCTTAGTTGGACTTTAATTTAACCACTTAAAAGTTTTAATTCACCAAAGGTTGAGCATTCTATATTGGAAGTATAAAAAAAGTTTAACTATATCGATCATGGCCACTAAGCGTTTTTTTTAGCTTTTTACTAAGGGTTAGTTTTACATCTTTACTTACGAGGTACATTCAGAAAGTAATAATATATTTATTAATTCCTGCAGAATTAAAATAGCGAAAAGAACCAAAACGAATCTAAAGACCTCCCTTTAAAACTGTAACGTACATTAGTCCTGGATGGATATGGATAGTCACAAGTTGGGTATAACTTTGAGTAACATAAAAATAAACTGGGGAAAGAAAGATATCTAAAAGACCTAATCGGAAACAGAAAAGGAACGATACACGAATAAACAAATGACAATGGCCACAGCATCTGTCGACACTAAATATGACCTTCCTATCGACAAAATTTGAGCATCCAAGAAAACATAAGACAATCTGGAGACACCCGTCTGGCAGTAAAATCAAATCAACCAGATCCTAGCAACCAAAGACTTAGTACAAAAGCATTGGTCACGAGATCTTCTTCTTCTTCATCAGCTAGCCATTCACGTCCACATCTGAACATAAGCATCTTCAAGTCGTCCTTTCTATTGTTTTTTGTTGTACGCTACTTGTAGCCAATTTTTACCGGCAGTTCGTTTCAGATCATGGGTCCATCTCATAGGAGGTCTGCCTCTGGGTATTTTGTATTGGTATGGTCCCCAGGTTAGAATTATTCTGTGCCATTTGTTTAGATCGCTACTAGCTACATGTCCAGCGTATTCCCATTTCAATTTTAATGATTTTTGTACCACATCGGTGACTTTGGTTTTCTGTCTTATCCATGTGTTTGTTTTCCTGTCCTTAAGCGTTGATTGATGTATTGAAGGATACATCAATCAACGCCTTAAGTGATATTCCAAGCATTGCTCTTTCCATCGCGTGTTGAGTGACTCTGAGTACGTTCATATTCTTTTTTGTGATTGTCCATGTTTGTGCCTCATATGTTAATATCGGAATAATACATGCATCAAAAACTTTAGATCTAAGGTGTAGTGAATTTGTTGATTTCTGAGTATATAGTTCAGTTTGCCGAATGCTGCCCTTTCTTCTTCTTTTTATTTCTTCCGTTTGAATTTCCCTATTTAGTATTATTAAACGCTTTTATTTAGTTCAATCGTTTGCGTCAAATCTTTAGACGTTAATTTGACTGCCTTTTCTTCAATGGAAATGAATGACATTTTGCAGACATATGGATTTGCGGAAACAATACACGAATAGTCGATCAAAATTTTTTTTATGTTTATGAATTGTTTAAATAAAAAAAAACGATTTTAATGGAAAATGCTTAAATTCTCTTGTTTTTTACAATGTAGAAACCTGAAACTTTTACAGATTGTAGCTAATTATATGAGCTATACAGAATTTCACTTTTTACGTTATGCTTCATATATAAACAATAAAGTTTCAAATTTATCCAGTTTCTGTCCGATTTCTATCCAGTTTTCAGCGAAAAAAAGTTATGGCACCGCAGAGGGACGAATGCTGCTCTTAGTATTGTCGTGGGCTTCGACTGTCCATAAAACGCAAGGTTCGACTGTTGACTACGCTGCGTTGTCGTGAACTTGGGCCCGAAAGTGTTTGCGTAAGGACAGGCCTGCATTGAGCCTGCAAAGCTTACGTTTCATTGAGCCGAGTGCGATCATTAAGGTACGTATCCATACAAGGGTGAACCCCGCTCGGTGTAGCTGCTCAAATGGATACAGCATGCGCTCCCTTAGGGTACGGCTCCACGGGCGAGAAATTGACGCTAGCAGTAGCAGTAAAATGAACTTAAGGTTCCGCGGAACGGAATAGGCATAGCCGAACTGAACCGACTACGCACAAGTCCTGTAGTCGGTACAGTTCGGCTATTCCCATTCCGATCCGCGGAACCTTAAGTTCATTTTACTGCTACTGCTAGCGTCAATTTCTCGCCCGTGGAGCCGTAGCCTTACATATAAACCGCAAACCGGTTGAAACGAAGCGTGTACGCGCCAAGCAGCGATCACCGACGTATCCACTACGTGGAGCTACTACACCGAGCGAGGTTTACCCTTGTAAAGGGTCAAATATCGAAATTGAAAAAGAATTAAAAAGAGAACATATAGTCAGATACATAAAATCTCTTTGCTTAGAATGGATAGGGCATATACAGAGACGCCCACAATTAGATATGTTGGAAAGGATAACTAACTGGACACCACTATGGCCCAGGTGTAGAGGAAGACCAAGAAGAAGATGGCTGGATGATATATAAGGCGACATAACAGTAATGGATGTGAAAGACTGAAAATTTCAGTGCAAGGATAGGAAGAAATGGAAAAGAGCCACGACAATAGCAAAAAAAACACAGCAATTTATAAATGACAAACGTAATCCACCTCACCCAAGAATGAGATTTTGAACGCCATGGTATTAGATAATACACATAGTTTCAAAAGTTATGCATCACCCCTTGTATTCACGATGTTTACGCTTTTATAAATCTGTATCTTTATCACATATTTAATGGGCCTTTTTTTATAAAAAATATACCATTTTTGGTTTTTTTATTTTATTTGATTACCCATTTAACTGACCTGGTTTTGCCAAGGTGTAAACATTTAAAAAATTTATTCTGGTGAAATTTTTGAAAACGTGATTAAAATGAATCGTACTTTAATTTCTGAGTTGGACCGTATAAGAATTATCGATTTAGTTGAAGAAGGCCATTCACAGTGATTCGTGGCGGAAAGAGTGGGTGTTTCCCAGAGTGATGTCTCACGGATATGGAATAGGTTCCTGGAGACAAACTCGATACGGAATAGAACTCGGTCTGGTAGACCCCGAGTTACCAATGATCGACAGAATAGAAATATCAGAATTTCCATCTGTAGAAATTCTTCTATGTTTCTACCAGCCCTCCAAAGAGAATTCAGGCATGCTACAAGAGTCAGAGTATCGTTGGCTACAATAAGAAGAATTTTAGACTCAGGTTTGAGGAGTCGTCGACCAATAAGAGTTCCTCAGCTACAATCTAGACATGTTTTGGATCGCCTCCAGTGGGCTCAAGAATACATACAGCTCCCCCAACAATTTTGGAATTTTGCGCTTTTTTAGACGAGACCAGAATCTGTTTAAATAGTGATAACCGGCGAATTCGTGTGTGGCTAGTTGTGCAGCTGTTGTTGGCTCTCGCCACACACAAATTCGCTGGTTATCACTATTTAAAGCGATTCTGGTCTCGTCTGAAAAAAGCACAGAATTCCAAAACAGTTGGGGGAGCTCTGTGTGTTCTTGAGTCCACTGGAGGCGATCCAAAACATGTCTAGGTTGTAGTTGAGGAACTCTTATTGGTCGATGACTCCTCAAACCTGAGTCTAAAATTCTTCTTCTTATTGTAGATAACGATACTCTGACTCCTGTAGCATGCCTGAATTCTCTTTGGAGGGCTGGTACATACATAGAAGAATTTCTACGGATGGAAATTCTGATATATCTATTCTGTCGATCATTGGTAACTCAGAGTCTACCAGACCGAGCTCTATTCAGTATCAAGTTTGTCTCCAGGAACCTATTTCATATCGTGAAACATCACTCTGAGTAACACCCACTCTTTCCTCCACGAACCGCTGTGAATGGCCTTGTTCAACTAAATCGATAATTCTTATACGGTACAACTCAGAAATTAAAGTACGATTCATTTTTAATCACGTTTTCAAAAATTTCACCAGAATAAATTTTTCAAATGTTTACCCCTTGGCAAAACCAGGTCAATTAAATGGGTAATCAAATAAAATAAAAAACCAAAAATGGTATATTTTTTATAAAAAAGCCCCATTAAATATTAGACTAAGAGCCGCTATAGGTGAAAATTCCTAATCATTTTAGGCACGATGGGACCCTATAACTTAAATAGTAGAACCTAAAAGAAAACGTTTGAACACTGTGCTGTCACTTTTCAGTGGCACATGCGTCTACAGTGGCGCATCAAACTTTCCACTTATGGACGGGATACATAAATTAAAAAATACCCTCCCTAATTACCAGAATTTAATTTTTTTCATTTTTTTAAGTTTTATGTGATTAAAACATAAGATTCATCGTAATTTTAACCCACCACCCCCTTCTCCCTGCCCCCACCATCAAAAACTTTATTTTTCGATTTTATTTTTTTTGGTGGGATGCAATCAATTTTAAAATTTCAAAAAAATTACACGCATAGTTAAGGGTTTTATAAAACACGTCTATTTTTTCTAGACCTGTTGGTTGAGTGTACATAACCTCAAAAAAATTTTCAAATTTTTTTTTGAAAAAAAGTATATAACTTTTTTTGGGGATAGCTGCAGATCTAATTTTTTCTTAGTCTTGTGTATTTTATCAAACACTATATTTCCAATTTTTTTCAGATTTTTCTGTAACGTTGGTCACCTTCAAAAATCCAAAAAACTGTTTTTTAAGGGGGTTTTGGGGGGTTTGAACGTGTTTTTCTGATTTTTAAATATTCTAAAGAACTCAGTTACTTCAAGTTACATATAATCTATAAAAACAAAATTGATTTGATATATCATGAAGTCTATAAAATAGGGAAAATCCCCCAAAACCCCCCAAAAAACAGTTTTTCGGATTTTTGAAGGTGGGGAGACTTACGGAAAAATCTGAAAAAAATTTAAAATATAGTGTTTGATAAAACACACAAGATTAAGAAAAAATTAGACCGGCAGCTATTCCTCAAAAAAAGTTATAAGCTTTTTTGAAAAAAAAATTTCTTTTAATTTTTTGAGGTTATGCACACTCTACCTATGGGTCTATAAAAAATAGGCATGTTTTATAAAAGCCTCAACTATGCGTGTGAATTTTTTGAAATTTTAAAATTGATTGCATCCCACCAAAAAAAAAATAATAAAAACGAAAAATGAAGTTTTTGATGGTTGGGGCAGGGGGAAGGGGGTGGTGGGTTAAAATCACGATGTGTTAATCACATAGAACTTAAAAAAATAAAAAAAAATTTAATTCTGTTAGTAAGTTCTGTTAACTTTTAATTTATTTATCCCATCCATAAGTGGAAAGTTTGATGCGCCACTGTCGACGCATGTGCCACTGAAAAGTGACGGCACAGTGTTCAAACGTTTTCTTTTAGGTTCTACTATTTAAGTTATAGGGTCCCATCGTGCCTAAAATGATTAAGAAATTTCACCTATAGCGGCTCTTAGTCTATATGTGATAAAGATACGGATTTATAAAAGCGTAAACATCGTGATTACGAGGGGTGATGCATAACTTTTGAAACTGTGTGTATAATCCCTAGGGATTGTAGTGCTTAATGAATGAATGAACATAAAAATTGACATAAATGACCGTTTTGAAGTGTAATTTTCAGGGGCAACTCTGAATTACATTAAAATTTGGATTTCGGTTCTACTTACCCTCCCCTTCAAAGTTGAATTTGTGCCGTTGGTTGCTTTTACTTGGGGGATGACAGTAACCCCTTATCGGTGGGTGAAAAACGCGTGTTTAAAATAAGCTCGGAAATGGATAAATTGACAGATTATAAGCAACTTTTATTCTATAAAGTTTTTTACGTAAGTCAATACTTTTCGAGTTATTCGCGATTGAAAATGTTGATTTTTCGACAAAAAAAACTACGTTTGCAGACCGTTTTTCGCAAATAACTCAAAAAGTAAATATGTTATCAAAAAAAAATATTCTTAGCAAAAGTGTAGCTTAGAAAAAAAGTGAAAAAAATGGTGTATCAATGAAGTTTATAAATTGAGTAAAAGCAAAGTTGTAGCTCATGAAAAATACGTTCTTCTTCGTCTAATTCCAAATCAAATAATTCAACGCGAAATCACCGAAAAATGAAGCACTTTACGGGAAAATCCTATTAACATTTTTAAGTACCTAAAAAAAGCTTTATACAGTAAAGTGTCTTTTTATGCGCATTATTTTAATGCGATTTTGAAGTTGTGCGGTTTGTATTTCATCCAAAAATTTCTACTATTAACAACTAGTATAATTAATATTAACTATTCCCATCCAGATGACAGTAATCTGATGGTTTGCAATTCGGGTATTCCCCTTGTTACATGATGTAGCAGGTAGCTATTATATCAATCTGAATTTCGCATTGAAAGGTATAACCTGTAATTGTTTTGAAAGCTTTAATGTGTAAGTATTTAAGAGTTTAAATGTTGCTGATTTTAAGTTGCAGTATAATAAACAGCACATTTTGATTTCTAGATTGAAACATTTAATTAAGTGTCGTAAAGTTTTATGTTCCATTAGAAGAGGTTTTTTCAATCTCAATATCGTTAGTCTGCGTTTTTAATTTCTTCTTTAAGATTTTATTTGGAACAATGGAGAAAAAAAACACATCAGACACAATTTTTGGTGGACAAACGTCCACCATTTTATGTGATTTTAGAAAATCACGGAACGTATCCCTACTTTTTCAATGAAAGTAAAGTTTTTTTTATGCGATTTTTTTATATGCGGTTTTCTTTAGAACGTATTCACCGCATAAAACGAGACCTTACTGTATTTGTTTTTTACAAAAGTTTCTAGCATCAAAAATAAACAAGTTACACTGAAAAAAAAAGTTGGCCCCTTTTTTACTAAAAAAAAATTGTGAAAACCTCCCTCTATTTAGCAGCCTAAATAAAATTAATCATTACCGCTTTACCATTTATTTTAACTGTATGTGTAGTGTTTAATATGATCTGTAAGTTTGATTGGTTTGAAGTGCTTATTTTTGAAAAAAATTGGTTTATAGTAAAAAAAATTTTTCTAAAAATGTTTGAAAAATTTTCTTTTTTTAAAATAACTTAAAAAGTATTAGTGATATGAAAAATCGTAAAGAGTAAAAAAATGTAGGTTTTGCTATTATAAATATGCTAGATACATGTTGTTTTTCCGTAAGACAAAAATTGGTTAGGATATGACTGTTCAAAATTTGCATACACTCGTGATTAGTTACCTGTTCAAGCTTTTTCAAAACTATAACCCTTTCAAAAATAAGCACTTTAAACCGGTGAGCCTGACAGATCATATAAAAAATAGATAAGTAAGTAAATTGTTTGTAAAGAGGTAGCAATTAATTTCATTTTGGGAGTAAAACACGGGGAGATTTTCATGATTTTCTTACCAAAAAAAGAGGGCCAACATTATTTTGAGAGTAACTCGCTTATTTTTAATGCTATAAACTTTTATAAACAATTAAAATAAAGCGTTTTATAAACACTTTAAAAAAGTTTGAATGGGGTTTTCCCGAAAAGTGCCTAATTTTTCGGTGATTTCACCTTGAAATATTCGATTTGAAATTAGACGAATAACGTATTTTTCATAAGCCATAACTTTGTTTTTACTCGATTGATAGACTTTACTGATACACCATTTTGTTAAGTTTTTTATAAGCTACACTTTTGCTAGGGACATGTTTTTGATCAAATATTTACTTTTTGAGTTATTTGCAAAAAACCGTCTGATAACGTAGTTTGTTTTTGTCGAAAAATAAACATTTTCAATCGCAAATAACTCGAAAAGTATTGACTTACATAAAAAACTCTATAGAACAAAAGTTGCTTAAAATCAGTCAATTTATCCATTTACGGTATTATCTTGAACTCATGCTTTTTCACCCCCAATAAGGGGTAACTGTCACCCCCCAAGTAAAAGCAACAAACGGCACAGTTTCAACTTTGAAGTGGAGGGTAAGTAGAACCTAAAGCCATATTTTCATGCAATTCAGAGTTGCCCCTGAAAATTACACGGTATCGCCGATTTCCCGTTCATTTAATATTATAAGTTACGGTTCACTTTAATTTAATCATTACTTAAGAAGTTAACATGGACTGTTAAGTCATTAATATAATTTTCTTTGTAATATTGTTACTATTGCACAAATGTGTATATATTTAATTCAACATCCTGCAGCCTCACGCCTCACGCACCGATACTGATTAACTTTCCACGCGCCTTTCTAAATTTAATTTGGAGAATAATTATTTTACCTCGCTCGAGTTGGTGTTACTTTTGGCGTGCCGTGGGACGTGGGTGTTAGTCCCCCGATTGGCAATCATTCATTTTTTAGAGGCCGCTCTTAAATATCGAAATACTTGCTGACAGGTGATTTACATTTCGTGGCATGGGTAAGTTACTTCTCGCAAATTGATTTGGGTATTACAGGAGATGATAATCAAATAAGAAGAATAGGGGCAATTTTAAATTTCGGGTTTTGCATCAAGTTAAGTGGTTGGTGGGTATGTTAAAATACAAATACAACAGGAAAATTTGATTAAAACATCAATGTTTTTTTGGTTTTTTTCGGAAAATTCTGTTTTCTCAGAGTATTTTAATTTCCTTAACAAACAAGTCACTTATATTTTTATGTCGTGATCTAAATGTGATGGATAAGAACCAATAATTAAGTATTTTTTTATGTAATCCCTCCAATGCGTTAGTGGTTACCTTTATTTTATCATCATTATTCAATCAGAAAAATTAAAAACGATAGAAAGTAAATACCACAGCCCTAATTTATGTCTTCTGTACCCTAATGTATGGCATCTGTGGAGCGGAGCCATTTTTCCTGTGGATTGTCGGTAAAAGGCCATGGTTCGCTGTTGACTTGGGTATTACAGGAGATGATAATCAAATAAGAAGAATAGGGGCAATTTTAAATTTCGGGTTTTACATCAAGTTAAGTGGTTGGTGGGTATGTTAAAATACAAATACAACAGGAAAATTTGATTAAAACATCAATGTTTTTTTGGTTTTTTTCGGAAAATTCTGTTTTCTCAGAGTATTTTAATTTCCTTAACAAACAAGTCACTTATATTTTTATGTCGTGATCTAAATTTTATGGATAAGAACCAATAATTGAGTATTTTTTATGTAATCCTTCCAATGCGTTAGTGGTTACCTTTATTTTATCATCACTATTCAATGAGAAAAATTAAAAAATATGGCCTCTGTGGAGCAAAGCGTTTTTTCCGTATATTGTCGGTAAAATGACAAAGTTCAAAGAAATTTACCATACAGGTATAAAAGCGTCCTATTTTCGACGGAGTTATACGATCAGTGCTTTGGTAATTTTACTATGTAGTGGTCTAACCACGTTGTGTTAAGATTTTCATTATTGTATGGATTAACCAACTTAATAAATTGCTACCGCCCGCATTGATGGTGTACCGTCCTTAATCTGGGTCCGACCGATTTTACCAAAAAATAAATAATTATTAATTCCACAGTAACATGGGGTGCTTAGCGTGTTCTCTTTCCTTTGCACTATTAAAAATATTGGACGCGCACGCCCCGTCGCAATAGAAAAATGTAACAGAGAAAGATAAAAAATGAAGACGGGATTCAACGAAACGAGAAATAGATTACGTGATAGTAAATTATAAAAAAGAATGTGTGTGTACTTTGTACGCACGTAAGAAGTTATACAGTAGGACCCCGCAAATCCGAACCAACAGAAAGTGAAAAAATTTAAAAATTCAAGACAAAATTAAAAACATGTTTATTATACAGATACAGAGTTGTTCAATTTTCACATGCAAAAAATATTCTTATATTTTTTAATACATTAAATCTCTTATTACAACCCTCAATTTAAATAAATCTCAAGCCAGCCCTGTTTAATAGTACCATTTCATCCCCTCCTAATTTTACCCTTACCCTTACCCCTACAGACAGACAATTTTGGATTCGGGACAGAAGAAATTCAACTCTCTTGTAAGTAAGCTTATCTCTCGTACCTCTTGCAACACGTGAGGGTGCAATCTCTCTGTTGCTCTCTCTCATCAGCGGTTCCACGGAAAGGTCGGTGCCGCTCATCTCTTCACTCTGGACGGTCCAGCCTTCCTTTTGGGCTGAAACGAAATAGCAATACGTGTTACGGTACACACAGTAATTCGGGAGTGACACCATACTTGATTTCGCAAATCGTGGTACGGGAACAATCAATTCGTGTGTGACCACGGCTCTAATGATCTACAACGTTCACAGTTTGGTAAGACTTTATATACATATTAATATTGTCTGTATAAAACCTTATACTTTATACTCCCACTTTAACCTGAACCTAACAGTCCTAAATACAGTCCACACACTCTGAAAGTATATTCATACTCTCACATATGTCCAAGTTATCGTACAAGAGTAAAACCAGAAAAAGCATGTAAAAACATGTTTATTATACAGAGTAAAACCTGGACAATCTAGGATTAATAGGTCTTGGACTAGCTCACTTTTTTTCTGACACATGGAGGTGTAGCGAATTGACGCAACGATGTTAAACCATTTACGCATAAACATTCCATCGACCGGAAACGCAGCAGAGTTCTGCTCCACGTAACGTAGAGCCACACCCAGAGCTTTAGTGGCATCTGCGTGTGACACTAGATATCGCAGGGAAACTACTTCCTCGCTTTATTCATCTTCATTAGGGTTGCCTTGAGGTTGAACCAAGTGTACAATGTCTTCATCTGTAAATTCTTGGTGCCCATTGTCGTCAGCTTCAATATATTCTATAATTGCACTTTTTTCTTCGTTTTCTCCTCCTGTGTTGTACGACTTCTAGTTCGTCTTGTAATGGAGCGTGGAAAAATGGAGCTTCTTCAAAGTGTAAATCTAGCCAGCGAGTTAGCGACTAAACACAAACAATGATACTGGCTCTGTATCAGTGACATCAATCTGAGATATGTGGAAGAGGGAGAGAGTGAGACAGGTGCAGCGACTTAAAATCAACGACAACGAAAGCTTTGAATAATTAGTAAGGCTAACTTTCGGATAATCCAAACAGACTGTCCCCCCAATTAGTTCGGAATTGCGGGGTTCTACTGTACTTCTATTATTATATGATTTTAACGAAATAAATATACTTAAAACAGTTTATTTGTATTTTATTTAATTAATAATTAATATTACCACTTTCAAAAACTTAAAAAAAAAGTCCCTATCCGGATTTGAACCCGGCATCTCCGCGATCTGTAGTCGAGCGCGCTACCAATAGCCCATCAGGGCTTTCTTTACACGACTTCTCGGACGTAATTACAAACCACGGTGACAAATAGATCAAGTGAAGTATAAAAATATAAAAATGTTTAATACTTATTATCTTACTCCCGAGGAAGACAAATCAAAAGACACAAAAATTATAATAAATATATTTACTAAAACACTAACATACATTTCAAAACTTATTTGCGTTGACACATACATAACTTGAATGATTTGGCAACTAAGTCCATACTGTCTGCGTACGCATGCGCCCAGAATAATAAAAATTCACTCTCAATCACGCCTAAAGAAGTATAACTTCAAAAATGATTTTGAGTTGAAATATCACATTCAGATAATTCAAGCTTACAATATCTATTTGTAATTTCTTACTGTAAATCCATAATACAGCCAGCATGCGAGTGTTTACAAAATTTGCAGCTCATCCAATCAGTCTACATGACCTATCCACTATGTTTACAATAATAAGTAAACATCAATCACATTACCAGAGAATACGTATTACAACACAAGAAATCAGGCAGTGTGATATACCAGCAGTCAATATTGGCCGCCTCATACATGAATAAATAAACCTATCATGTTGTTAGAAACGTCTAATAATCATCATATTTTTTCTTATAAATGTTTTAGTCCATTCACTCACGGTAAAATATTGCAAAATCTTACAATTTTAAAGAACCGCTTGGATTGAGATGAAATTTGACATACATATAGCTAACATGTCAAAGAAAAAAAGTGATATTGTGACGATGCGTGATTTTGCCATGGGGTGAGGTTCGCCCCTTCTCGGGGGTGAAAAAACACAGTTTAAAAATCAGTCCTGATTTAGATAAACTGAATTCTAAGCGTTATATAAATTTTTTTCACTAAATCAATTCTTTTTGAGTTATTTGCGAATGAATATGTTCATTTATAAACAATTAACCACTTTTTTAGACCATTTTTCGCAAATAACTCAAAAACTAAGTATTTTATCAAAACTAGTATATTTAGCAAAAATATAGCTTATAATATAATAGTCTCCCGTTTTATACCGCTGATGCGGCTTTGGGATTATAGCAGCGTAGTCTGCTATATCTAGGGCCTACGGTATACAAAGAAGATAACAGGCCCAGTGCTACGCTTCAACCGCCTATTATTACCCCTGGTTTTAACCAAGGTACTCCTTATATTCAGGCTGAGTCGACCTGGGGTCTATAGACATTTTGAACCCCGGCCTACCAGCACGCGAGCCAAGCATACTACCGCCTGAGCTACGCCGCGTCGGCCCGTTAATAGATGTAGCTTAAAAAAGTGAAAAATATGGTTTATATTATGAAGTCTGTAGACCTAGTAGAAGCAGAGGTGTAGCTGATGAAAAGTATGTTCTTTTTGGTCAAAATGAAGCCTTTTCGGGGGAAAAATTCATTACAACTTTTTTAAAGTGTTTGAAAAAAGTTTTATTTTGTTGTTTAAGAAACTTTCTAACATCAAAAGCTAGTAAGTTACGCTGAAAATAATGTTGGCTTTTTTTTGGCAAAAAAAATCGTGAAAATCACCCCCTAATTAGCGTCCAAAAAAATTAATCGTTACCGCTTCACAAGTTACTTTACTTATGTACTGTTGATATCCGTAAGTTTCATTGGTTGCTTGTTTTCGTCTATGTAGCATCGTCTAAACACCATTCGCCTGTTCTCTCTAATACGCGAGCTAAACGGTTCGGAGAATATAACAACCCCACTCTACACTAATAATTTACCTAACGGAGTTGATAATACCGTCTCATCTTGGGCCTTTATCTAGAGTTGCTTATCGGGACATTCAGGTCTAATAGGGAAGCAGTGTAACGAAAAAGTTAATTTTGACCGACCTCAAATAACGGTTGCAACTTGTCAGACTCACGACACAGAATTTGTTTAGACAGTTCTCGTTGTTGCCAGATGCGAGCGATATTCGACCAGGCCTATGCGACAAATGGAGATAGACGCACCACTCCAGATTGTTCTAGAAATCATGTATTCATATATAGGGTTAGGCAGATTAGAAATATCTCGAGAACTAAAGGCAACAGAATCATGAAAATTGTAATAAAGGGGTTTTGAAGGATGATCTATTAAATGAAAATATTTTCATCTCTTTTCAACTTCCGGTTATACCGGAAGTTGCTTATAACTTCGTTTTTTAGATGGGACACCCTGAATATTTTCGCATTTTTGGATTCTCCTCAATATCTTCTTTCTTAAAATATGAGGTTTTGTAATATTATGCAGGGTATTTTAAGAGATATTTACGTTTTTTTATGAATTTCGTAGCAATATTCACACCCTGTAGAATTGTAATAGTTTGACATTAAAGTATTTTAGTATTGTAATGAAATGATATTTCATGGTACTTTACCTAACTGCTTTAATATGTAAGTTATTGGTGATTCAAGCTTAACATTAATTGCAATAAAAAATACGTAAAATTTAATTAGGTTGGCCGTGAAAATATTCAATCACAAATAATTTTTCAGAAATAAATACATAATAATCCAGAATGATCCTTAAAATTATCAATAATGGTTTAGCTATCAAAATACCTACGTAGTTAAGATTGTTAGTGCGAGTAACAATTAAGCACAAATTAAAGCAGTTAGGTATAGGGAATGCTTAAGAAATAAAAAAGTGAATATGATTTCATTACAATACTAAAATGCAGGGTGTTCCATTTAAGAAAACTCAGAAAATACTCATTCCGAATTTTGACCAACCCTGTATACTAAAATTAAAAATTTAGCTATACTAATAATTCTTAACAATACTAGACTATATTAAGAATCATTTAACGTAAGTAGAGTTTTAGATGTCAAACTGCTACAATTCTACAATAAACGTAATTATCTTTTAAAATACCCTGTATAACATTAGAAAACTTATATTTTAAGAAAGAAGACATCGAAGAGAATCCAAAAATGTAAAAATCTACCGGCTGTCCCATTAAAAAAAAACGAAGTTATAAGCAACTTCCGGTATAACCGGAAGTAGCAAATAGATGAAAATATTTTCATTAAACAGATGACTCGTCAAAACCCCTTAATTCAAATTTTCATGATTCTGTTGCCTTTAGTTCTCGAGATATTTCTAATAGGCCCTTTATTTGCCTCACCCTGTATATTTGAACGATGTTGTTAGTAGTTTAGTTAATATAATCTCGAACAATATCTCTACCATTTTTACTTCAGCCTTGTTGTATATTAATTTATGTACTATATCACTCATGGTCTGCACTAGTGGCACAACTCAAAAAAACACTTATTTTGAACTAGGAATGTTAAAATGCACAATATTTTCAGCATCCACAGCGACACAACGCATAATTAAAGATCAAGCCGCAAGATGGTTGAACTGTATATTATATGGTTAGTCCCAAATATTGGTTGCATGACTGACACCACTCAGTTTAACTCCAACGCTCCATAAGTTCAGGGCACGTTTTTGTCATCAACAAGGGCACCTTTTGAGTTGGGTCAGTGTTGCAGTTTTTATAATCCCTAGTTAGTCTATTTAATGAAAAAAGGTCTTGTTGCAATAGTGGCATAACTCAAAAGTTTTTCAAAATTGTCATTTAAAAGATGAATTTAAAAAACTAAAATCAAAATTATAAAAACCCTGTAGAGAAGGTATCATTTTGAAGATAATCCTCGTTTAAACAAACTGAAACAATTTTTATGCATTTCCCATAAAAATGAATACTTTAAACTCATTTATCACACAACTTGATTTTTTGAGTTGTGCCGCTATTGCAAATAATGAGCGATATGTAGAATAAATGAAAGAACAGCACTCAAAACGTCCAACTACGAGATTTATATCATTTTATTCCTAACTCTAGAAAAGCCACGATTTAGAACATCCACCAAAGTTTCCTTCCGTCAAAGTTTAGCTTTTTGTGATTGGTTAATCCCCAAACTAACATTGTCTAAACACCATTCGCTTGTTCTCTCTAATATGCGGGTTAAACGGTTCAGAGAATGTAACAACCCCGCTCTACACTAATAATTTACCTAACGGGGTTGATAATAAGGTCTCATCTTGGGCCTTCATCTAGGGTTGCTTATCGGGACGTTTAGGTCTAATAGGGAAGCAGTGCAACGAAAAAGATAATATTGACCGACCTCAAATAACGGTTGCAACTTAAAAGAATCACGGCACAGAATCTGGAAAGTTCTCGCTGTTGCCAGACGCGGGCGATATTCGTCCAGGCCTATGCGACGAATGGAGATAGACGCACCACTCCAGATTGTTCTAGAAATCATGTATTCTTATATATTTGAACGATGTTATTAGTAGTTTAGTTAATATAATCTCGAACTATATCTACAATTTTTACTTCAGTCTTGTGGTAGATTAATTTATGTACTATATTGCTCATGGTCTGCACTGGTGGCATAACTCAAAAAACACTTGTTTTGAAGTAAGAATAAGAGAAAATTTTACAGTACACACTCTTTTTTCCAGCATCCATACCAGCGCAACGCATAATTAAATATTAAGCCGTAAGATGGTTGAAGTGGTGCTATTGTTATGATTAATACCAAATCTTGGTTGCATTACTGACACTACTCAGTTTGCGTCCAACGCTTGATAAGCCCAGGGCACGTTTTTGTCATCAACAGGGGCACATTTTGAGTTGGGTCAGTATTAAAGTTTTTATAATCCCTGGTTAGTCTATTTAATGACAAAAGGTTTTGTAGCTGCAATAGTGGCATAACTCAAAAGATTTTTCCAAAATTGGCATTTAAAAGATGAAATTAAAAAACTAAAATCAAAATTATAAACACATTATTAAATGACCCCGTAGAGAAGGTATCATTTTTAAGATAATCTTCGTTTAAGCAAACTGAAGCATTTTTCATACATTTGCCATAACAATTAAAACTTTAAACCCATTTATTTCAAAACATAATTTTTTGAGTTATGCCGATATTGCAGCTTATGAGCGATATGTTGAATAAATGAAGGAGCAGCACTCAAAAAGTTTAATCTACGAGATTTATATCATTTTATTCCTAACTCTAGAAAAGCCACGATTTAGAACATCCACCAAGTTTCCTTCCGCCAAAGTTTAGCTTTTTGTGATTGGTTAATCCCCAAACTAACATCGTCTAAACACCATTCCCTTGTTCTCTCTAATACGCGGGCTAAACGGTTCGGAGAATGTAACAACCCCACTCTACACTAATAATTTACCTAACGGGGTTGATAATAAGGTCTCGTTAGGGGCTTACCTAAGGCAAATCCGTCTTTGGTCCATTGCACTTGACCCGCTAAATTGGCAACCTCGCATTCCAACATCGCCTCGCCGCCTTCCTGCACTTTGACGTCTTTGGGAAGCACTCGAAAATACTGTTGTTGGGCATTTGTGTGGCTGATGAACAAAACGACGACTAGGTACACTGGAACAAAAACAAGCAATCAGTAAATGGATGTGCAAGAGATTACGTAAATAGGTGACAAATTAATGCGATGCAATCAGAAATAAAACAATTAACCTTCAAGAAGGGTTGACTCTATTTCTGTTTTTAAGTTTTTCAAGTTAAACTTCTTTAGGAGCGATTGGGAAAAATGTTGAGAGTGAATTTTTATAAAAGGAATAGTATGAAGTACGCGCATACCCACAGTATGAAGTTAGTTGCTAAATAATCTTTCAATTTACGTATGTATCAATGCAAATAAAGTGTGAAAAACATATTATATATTGATGATTTTAGTAAATATATTTTATAGGTAATTTTTGTGTCTTTGGATTTGTCTTCGTTGGGAATAGGATAATTAGTATGAAAATATGATGAACAGAAAATTACAAAAATTGTGTAGAAAATCTGACGTTTTTTAGATTGTGTACGATTCATCAAGAGAAAAGTAATTGCGGGGAGGCTACACTTAATAACAAATGACGTATTAACGTTATTTTTAATTTTTGGTATTATTTTAAGTATTAAAATTAGTTAACATTAAACAAACAATTAAACTGTTTAAAATATATTTATTTCGTTGAAATCATAAAAATAGAAGTATAACTTCTTATGTGCGTACAAACTACACACTCTTTTTTTGTAAGCAACCATAAATAAAAAGTAAAAAAACATATTTTTTGCCTATAAAACGTTTTTTTATATATTTTAGAGTAAAATGGTTGAAATAAAAGGGGTATATTAAATAGTTATTTAATTTTCGAGTTTATAAACTAGAATACATAAACAGTTGCACGAGATAATTGCAAAAAACCTTTGAAGTAATTTAGAAATGTTAGTAACTTTGATTTTAGCATAATGACATGTAATTTAACTACTTGAAATTATGGAAATTAATAATTAGTATTATTAACGAGTTATTGACATGTGCTAAACATCAGCTAGATCGATTAAATAGTTTGTAAGTTATTCAATTTGTTTATACCGAACAGAGATTATTTTTGACCACAAAGACCAACACAAATATACATTTAATGTCCGACTGGCATATTATTTGACAAATAATGACATGCTTTCGAAATCAGTTAAGTATGATATAATGCCCTAGGGCGTTATTTTAAAAAATAGCGCCCTAGGGTATTGAATTTATATAACTAGTTAAATACTGCCAAACTATGGTTACCACAATTACGTTACGACTATTGCTAGTAAATGTACTGATTTGAAAACTAATTAATTCAAAATCCATTCAAATTTTTTGAATATAAAGAATAATTTAGTCGGACATAAAACGATGAAGGCACCACGGCTATTATAGCTAATAACGCTTTCGGTCGACGTATATCCCTCGGGCCAAAGGCCCTCGGTATATAGGGCTTACAATACCGGGATCCCGAACGATTTTTGTCCGATATTCGATACCGGTATTTATAATAAAAATACCGGTATTTCGGTATTAGCTTAATTTATAAAAAGTGAATTTATGCACAATAAACTTTCGTCTAAGATATTTTTTCTATTACAAGAAATTATTTTTGAAGATAAACAACCAATATCATTGTAAAAAATATTTATTAAACACGTTTATTACACATACAAGTCAAGTATAGCGCTTTCTAAAAGCGTGAATGTCGTTAATTTAAGGCGAAGGGTTATATCAGCTTCTACAACCAAATTATTAAAACTCGTCTAGACAAATTAATACATAAAATTAGTTATATAAAAATTCTTAAATATTTAAAATTAGACTATTTCATTTTATAAATAAGCCGTAAGATTTATTAATCAGAATTGTTTTTACATTTTCAGATCTATTTTTCATTTTTTTGTGTATTGTGGTGTATAAATTAGGATTACTTATTTTCTGAATTAATAATAATAATTGAAAATATACATATAGCGGTCTAAATACAGAGTAATCCATATTAAAATATTTGTCACAGTAAGTTAATCTTTATATTAATATATTTTAAAGTTAAATTAATTTACAAATAGCAAATTTCATAAGTAAAAGTACTATCCTATTATGTATATGCAAAATTTATCCTAGAATCAAATATATAGTTTTTCTATTTGCACATTTTTTGTATCATCTATCCCTATTCTCTATGTAATGTTATAATATAAACAACATCAACTCATTTCAAAACAAAATTTAATAGGTTTCATATATTATTTAATAACAAGTCGATATAACAACTGTCGATAGTATAAATATAACGTATATATTTTTTATTCATAATACCGGTTTTAATACCGGGATCCCGGTATTTGAAATTTTAAATACCAAATACCGGTACTGAGATTTTGGCTCGGTATTGTAAGCCCTATATACTATACACCATTGACCTCAAGCGTTATTATCCTTATAATACCCTTCGTACGTTAATAGTTATAATAACACCCATGAACAAAGATCTATGCTAGATTATGTCGTAACCAACAGAGATATTCTTCTTCTTTTAGTGCCTATTCGTTTAGAATATTGGCGATCATTCTGGCTATAATTATTTTATTAACTGATGCTTTAAATATATTAATTGTTGTTGTGGAGAACCATTTCCTCAGGTTCTTTAACCATGATACAAGATACAAATAATAGAACAAAACAGAATACCACAAGAATGGAGATCAAGCATCCTAATACCTATCTTCAAAAAAGGAGACAAATCGGACCCGGAGAATTACAGAGGAATTAACTTATTAAACATAACATTAAAATTTAAATTACCAAGGTGATAGATAACAAACAAATTGAATGAAATTATAACATTAGCAGAACAACAACAAGGTTTTAGGTCGGGAAGATCATGCACTGACGATATATTTATAATGAGGCAAGTTAAAGAGAAATCGTTAGAATACAACAAACCAGCATATTTATGTTTCGTCGACCTTAAGAAAGCATTTAACAGGGTAAAATTAAAAGTCAAGAGAGGTACCTCTAGGAATAATTAAAACAATCGAAAACATCTACCAGAACAACACAATAAAAGTAAAAGTAGAAGATGAAGTAACTGACCCAATTGAAGCCGACAATGGGATAAGACAGGGGGATTCCTTGAGTCCTTTATTGTTCAACCTGATCATGGATGAAATAATAAAAAAAGTAAGAACTAAAAAAGATACAAAATGGGAGAAAAACAACTTAAAATAATCTGCTATGCAGACGATGCTATACTAATCTCTCAAAGTAAAGATGATTTACAACGTATGCTGCACCAATTTAACATAACCGCCAGAAAATTTAACATGTTAATTTTCCAAAAAAAGACAAAATGCATGGTTATAGCAGCAAATCCAATAAGATGTAAATTGGAGCTGGAGGGTCAGATGATAGAACAAGTGATGGAGTTTAAGTATCTAGGCATCACACTATCTAGCTACAAAAGGCTGGACACAGAAGTGGAAGATCAAGTGAATAGAGCAAACAGAGCCGCAGGTTGTCTAAATGACACAATATGGAGGAATAAACATATCGGAAAAGAAATGCAAGGCAGAATTTACAAAACAGTCATCAGACCAATAATGACATACGCGGCAGAAACACGACCCAACACAGAGAGAACAAAAAGATTGCTCGAAACAGCGGAGATGAAATCCCTCCGAAAATCGATGGTAAGACTCTATGGGACAGAGCCAGAAGTACAGATATACGACGGAGATGCAAGGTGGACAACATTAATAATTGGGTAAGAAACAGAAGAATAGAATGGAATGACCACATTAGCCTAATGACAAGAAATAGAGTAGCAAGGACAGCGAGAGACGGTTCCACAATAGGAAGACGATCAGTGGGAAGACCACGAAAACGATGGAACAACAACTTACTAGAGGCACATTGAAAAAAACAGAGTCATGTCTATACAAAAAGAACAAGAAGAAGAGGAGATTATTTAGCAGCGTAGGCGTAAAATTTCGGGCGAATGCTTTTTAAATGCGATAATTTTTTTCGAATCTTGAGAAAACTAATAAGTATTTTTGAAAAATTGAAACGCAGAATGAAAGATTACATTATTACTGCGAGGGCCGAAAGCCCCTAAAAACTTCTATAATTTCTATTTTAATAAGTTACATGCAGACTCATCAGACCGGTAGACTTCCATGAATTCGAGGGTTTGTTCGTTATTCATCTTACAACGGCACACTCCAAAATAAAAAAAATAGTAAATACATAAGGCACGTTGAAGCGCAAAGAAATCCAACTACGGTGGAACTACGTGCGCTATGATGTGCACTATGAAAAACCGGGTCCAGGACTGTAAACAGGCAAGCATTAGCGCATGTACTTCGGTAACAAGGTATTCGCTGCTGTATGCGTGTACCTCAGTCAAAAAAGCACACAGTGTGGACAGAGCTATGGTGCTTTGGTTCTTAAAGTGTTACAGTTAAAACTGAGATACAAACTACCACATTTAAAGAAATTACGTCAAGTCAACTCAAAATAATTCCAGTTTTCTTTCGTGAAGTAGACACCCAGTATAAACCTTGTTTCTTTAGACTAATCTAAAATACAACCTCTATATTTTCACTCGCAGAACAAACTGCCTTAAGTACATTAAACTATTTTTAAGAAAGGGTTTTCGGGATTGCGTCTCTTTCGGGACTTTCGGTACTTTTGGTACCAACCACTGTTTGGTTTTGCGCTTATTGGCGTAAGCACTCAAATTTTCACTGAACGTGGGCTAATAGGTTCAAAAACATTCGTTCTGAACAACTATCGTAATCCATTTAAATTGTTAAATTGAATTTTATAATTAATTATTCACACCAATTACAACAGAAGTTTTTTATTTCGATGTCAAAGTCTTCTAGTTATATTTTTCTTTTGCGAAGTAGACACCCTGTATAAAACTTGTTTCATTAGACTAATCTAAAATACAACCTCTATATTTTCACTCACAGAACGAACTGCCTTAAAGTACATTAAACTTTTTTTAAAAAGGGTTTTCGGGATTGCGTTTGCCGATTTAAGAAGGAACGGGGCGATTCCAAAGTAGAGAATATTTGAAAAGTGGACTGAATCGACAATTTTCTAAATACATTCAACATTTTCGTTAAAGCCCATTGATAAAGTTTGCAAACTTTTTTCGCAGAATCTAATTTAAATTGAGGTCCACTGAAAGAAGTTGGTAATTCCGTGAAATTTATTTTCTGATTTTAAAAATTATTGCTTCTGACAAGTGGAAAAATTAACCTTTAGATAATAAACGTGCATCTGAAGAAACTGCTTGATCATTACTTTTATAATATTATGTTTAGGGAGATAGGAGATCGCATATTATACTGTTTTTCTTGATTGTTTCATGTTCATTTACCATTAGATCTTCTACTTCATTAGATCGCCATCCCTGAACAAGATCTTCTCCAGTGTTTTAGTGCTTCATTTAAATAGATCTTGAATAGTATTGGAGAGAGGCAGCATCCTTGTCGTAATCCTTCTGTTACTGGAAATTCTTCTGATAAGGTGTTGTTTCGTTTGATTTTTGATTGCGGCGATGATCGTGCTATTTAACGAAGATCGTTCATGAGACTGCCAGCCACAACTTTCTCACAAAATAGTTTTATATAACTTCTTTTATAATTACGCGATCTATCAAAAAGAGAATAATTAGTTTGTTGTAAGTTACTACCTACAGGGAACAGATTTGAAAATTTCATTATACCGAATAAATAACTATGATTTTAAAAAATATTCAAAGTAGATCAAATTATCAGTCATCAAAACAATCACCCTCTAATTAATATTCTTAGTCTTTTAAATATTATATTATTCTTAGCCTTTTAAAGTAAAAGGCCTTAATAATAATTTTTCTAAGTATATTGATTGCACACTAATTTTATGGCAACTATAAGTAATGCTGACTGCATAACTACCTGCAACCCAAATATCTTATCTTCTTATTCGATTATTTAATCATTGGGTATTTTACATTTTTACCTTTAGAGTCTAATTACTTTATCCCCAGCATATGGATATTGGATACTGATTTTATTTTAAATATCAGCAAAAATTTTAAGTTCTTTGGCTGAAGTAACAATACAACAGTTTCTAACGTTGTATTGACAGTTTGTCTTTGACATCCTTCTAAGGTCATTTTGTATTCAGTTTCAATTCTCCCTACATTCCAGCCACAAGGGAAGAGTCTTGTTAGGACTGGATCCCGCGTATGAAAAAAAAGTTGATTAATAGCAAGCTGAAAATTTGTTAATAGCTTAAGGGTGTCTAGTCGGATAAACTTTGATATATGGGAACACTGGAACAGGGGCAGTTTTAATTGTGTAACAGGTTAAAAATTTGGAACGGTCAGACCACGAAAACGGCACATTTATTTTGTCCGACAGAACAGATTTAAACTCTCCGAACAGAGATTAAACTCTCATGCAAAAATCAGACTGCTATTTATCACCTGTAATAATTCCTGTCATTTGACATATTCTACATGTTCCACTCATTAAAACGCACATTTGGTGATAAATAGCAGTCCGATTTTTGCATGAGAGTTTAATCTCTGTTCCGAGAGTTTAAGTCTGTTCTGTCGGACAAAATAAATGTGCCGTTTTCGTGGTGTGACCGTTCCAAATTTTTAACCTGTTCCACAATTAAAACTGCCCCTGTTCCAGTGTTCCCATATATCAAAGTTTGTCCGACTAGACACCCTTAAGCTATTAACAAATTTTCAGCTTGCTACTAATCAACTTTTTTTTCATACGCGGGATCCAGACCTATGTGTTGTCCTGGGTAATCTCCAGTGATATTTGCAACATCACACAAGATTATTAAAAATATGTAGTATCTATTAATACTTTTCAACACTTAAAGGGTTTTTACCCAAAACATTTTGGTAACTCAGGCATGCACATTATCGTAAGTATGCATATTTTTCTCTTCTATTTTTGTAAACTTAGTCAACATTTTAAATTACGTCTTTCTTAATTAATTAGGTTATACTTATTTTAGGGCTTTTAAAACACTGGTGGTGGATTTTTTTAATCCGAAAACGATCTGTTATGTAATGTAACCCTTGTTTAGGGAGTTTTAAATATACCTTTTACAAAGGATCTAGTATTTTTGTTCAAATTCATCATTTTCTTAACTCGATTTCCATCATTTTTACCAATTATCGCATCTAAAATTGTTTTATAGAGTTGCTTTATTAAAGCTGGAATTTTTGTTAAATGTTATTCTATTCTATTCTTTAAAAAATAACCGCTTACAAACAAATGTACTTCTAATTTACAAAGCTAGGGCATTTCTGTTTGGAAAAATGTATATGCCATCATAAGTCGGTCGGCAAAAAAGGTACATTAAAAAATTTCAATCTAGATAATGGTGGTGCTGGAGTTAACCCTAATTTATGAAAATGGTCTGAAGTCAAAAAGTAGCTCATGATAAACACGTATCGCTATCTTTATTACATTCCGCAATTGTGGAATTACACATTCTAGGTAAATATAATCGGTAGGCCAGGCATTGGATGAATTACTGGCAAACATAAAAGGCTCAGAAAAGTTGTACATCATGTTTTGCTTAAGTTATTTAGGCATTTGTTCTCTAAATCCGTGAGCAGTAGAAGTGAAGGTTTTTGACATGGAGGTTTTTCGTTTTTATCTAATGTTGCAAAGTTTCAAATTGACATTCTTCGATGAGTTACACTACAAAAAGATACAATTATTGGTCTATGTATATCAGAAACCAATACAGAAACTATATTTTTAATTACATATTCTTCTTCTTCCCTTTCTTCTTCTTTTTCTTATTACTTTTTATATGTCTGTATAGTTATCAGTGTGCTTTCAGTAAGTTGTTGTTTTACCGTTTTCTTCCGTGGTCTTCCCCTGATCATCTTCTTATTGGGAAACTTTCTCTCGTCGTCTTCTCTACTCTATTTGTTGTTATTGTGCTTATATGATCATTATGTTCCACTCTTATCTTCCCTACCCACTCTTTGCTTTTCTTACTTTACATCTCCGTCATATATTTATACTTCTAGCTCTGTCCAGTGTCCTCAATTTTTTAAGGTTTTTTTTTTTAGTTAAGACGATGGAAATGTGCAGGAGCAGCAAATTTGAGGCGAAACACGAATGTTCTGTAAAAGACAAGAACTGGAGACGGTGACGGCCTACGAGTATCTGGGCACGATAATATCGAACCACGGAAAGCTAGACTAAGACATTGCAAATAGGACTAAGAAAGCAACGAGAATATATTCTGCATTAAATATTACAATACTGGGAAAAAACAAATCAGCCAGAAAACAAAAATACATGTACATAATATATAATAAAATCACAGTACCAACTCTTCTTTATGCAAGCGTGACATGGGTTACAAATAAAAGACACGAAAATGCAATAAATGCAGCAGAAATGAAGCAGCTGAGAAAAATAGCTGGGAAGACGAAGCCGGACAGGGAAAAGAACGAAAACATCAGAAACGAGTTAATACAGGAACCAATATAGAAAAGAACTGAAAAAAGAAAACTGAATTGGTTTCTACATATAACAAGAATTAACGAAGAACAGATTAGTAAAGAAAGTGTCAGATGTCAAAAGACAGGGGAAGAGAAAAAGATACAGACCTAGAAAAGGGTGGATGAAATAAATCCAGGAAATCGGGACCAAAAGAGGGAAATAGTGCAACAGACGAAGGGAAACGGCAGGAGACCGGAATGCGTGGAAGAAATGGGTAAAAGATGGATAGGTGACAGCAAAGTCCGACGCTCATATTGGGCATAAGGAAAACGAGAAAAAGAAGAAGTTTTCAACACAAATTTCAGTTTTCTACAAATAGCTAGTTTCCCATAGCTTTTGATGTAAATTTAGAGAAGCAGGAATTTAACAGTCTAGAATTTTTCATTGTGATAATAGGGCCGATTTTGTGATTATTCACACACTATATTTTATACCATTTGATATAATAAGAAAATATATAATAATATAATAAGAAAATCCACATATTTTATATAATTGTGAAATAAAAGACGGATTATGCAGCTTAAAGTCAGAAACAATAATATGAATAGATTGCAGGTACTTAAGAGAAATTTATACGAGACGCATCTTGTTCCTTTATGCGCTAAATTACAGTAAATGGAGACATTTATCTTCCAGAAACTGCAATTTTTGGTTTTATGGGTTCAGACGGTTGAAGTTGGTTAGTACACTTTTGGATCTTAGTGTTCTTTGGTATATTCACTGACATAATTCACCCTAGCCGTATTTAAAACAATTATACAAAAAAAGGAATTGGAACAAGTTTGTAGTACATTCTGTTTTTAACCGCAACTTAACTAATATAAGGGATTACACTATCTGAGATGCAAAATTGGATTTCTAAATTTTCGTAGTCGTCTTTATGAATATCAATATAGGTACTTGCCGTGCGTATAAAGTGAACAAAACTTGTATTGTTATATATCAAATTAATGTGTATTAGTTTTATTTAAAACTAGCTGACCCGGCAGACTTCGCACTGCCTCAATAGATAAAAACAAACTTTTGTATACAATAAACTTAAAATAAACAAAATGAGTTCGTAATTAATAAACAAAAAATGATGGATGTGAATGAGGTTTTATTATTATTTTTAATTAATTACACATGATGTTTGAAGTAATGAAGTTTAGTTAGAAGTAACAAAATAAAGTTTGTAGTTGCAACAGTTACAATCTTAAATTTGTTTATCTTATAATGAATGTAACAGCTTTATTTTATCTACATTCAAAACAACCCTGTATTTATAATTGGATTCGAGGTTGTCCAACTATATAGGTGTTGATTAATCAAAATTAAATTAAATTAAAATTAAATAGCATTAAATAAAATGAAATAAAATTAAATTAAATTTCATAAAATTGAATAAAAGTAAATAAAAATAAATAAAATTTAATAAAATGAAATAAAATAAAAAAAAATAAATGGAATTAAAAAATGAAATAAAATAAAATAAACGAAAACAAATAAAATACTTAAATAATATAAAATTAAATGAAGTTAAACAAAATTAATTAAAATTAAATAAAATTTTATAATTTGCTGCTTGTTCTTTTTGTGTGCTCCGAACTTTTCTCCTGCTTGCCGTTCGTCAGAAAAGTTCGGTTTAGAGATATTTTTTGAAAATTTCGAGAAATTAAAAAATTCATATTTTGCCCAATTAAGTCCAAAAGTTAAACAGTTGCACTTTTCTTCGATGAAATTTGTTGCTCGTTCTTCTTCTGTCCTCAGAATATTTCTACGGCTTAAGATGTTGTATTTCGGACACCGAGTGCGCTGGAGAAAACGTACGGTTCTGATTGGAATTCAGCTGGGAGTATACCTGCTAATTTTGGAATTTGTCACGTCATTATTGTGAGAGTTATGGCGTCATGGGTAACCCCCTTACGACGTACGGGTATGAAATATAGATAACAACCTACTCCCAGTCCGGTCGAATATACCTGCCAAATTTCATAAAACTCGGTAAAGTCGTTTCGGAGGAGTAGGGCAACAAATACTGTAAAAAGAGCATTTTATACATATAGATGTAAAATTTTTGGTGGCTACTAAAAAGACTATATAAAACCGTATAAACCTTCCCTGAACTTCCACAAATAATTCAATATCAACATTAGCCAAATCGGTCCAGCCATTCTCGAGTTTTAGCGAAACTAACGAACAGCAATTGATTTTTATATATAAGATTATTTGATTCTAATTTTTATTAATTTTATTCATTATAATAATGATAATGACAATAATAATGTCAAATTATTGTTTTCAAATTATATTTTATTTATTTAATTTATATTTTAAGTTTTACAGTTTATTTTCTTACCAACTTCACTTTCCCTTCCCTATTCTTGATTAGTTCGATTAGGTTCGTAATAGTTTTGTTGTATGGTAGGTTTCGTTAGGCTTTAATTTTAAGAAATGTTGCTGGCTAAATGGGCATACTCCCAAACGCAATAAAAGAAAAAATACACAAACAAAACTCTTGCACAACCTTCTCTAGGACAACAGGACTTTAAAACTTATATTACAGATATCTTTGTTTCACACTCTTAAAAACAAATAATAGAAACAGTGTAGCCGTAGTTGCTGTGGTAAATACATAGTGTGACCAACTAGCCCGAAAAATCCGGGACATGGCCCGAATTACGAAGTCGTGTACCGGAGTCCCGGAAAAGGCTTCCGGGCCATCCGAATTTTCAACTTTTGGTAAAATTCTATTTTTTTCGTTATTCTTTTAAGAATACACATCAAATTAAATTGTTGGGACGAAAAAAAATCGACAGTAATTATGATTTTAAAAAATAAGCAATGTAAAGAATTATATTGCAAGAATACATCATATTTTGTTTGTTGAGGTCAATTTAAAATATGAATGGATTGATTTTTAAATGTTTTAAAGCTGAGAATGATTGGAAGTCGAAACGTCAAAAACTAACAAAAATATAATTATTATTATAACCAATTGTGGCGTAATCCCATTAAACATATCATTGTCAACATAAAAAATGTTAAATAATCAATAAAATGATGATATTTAAGTCCTATATTTAAAAAAGAAAAATGGCCCGATTGTCATTGAAAAGTCCCGGATTTTAAGTATTTTTTTCAGTCTTGTCCCGAATTCAACTGAATTGGAGTTGGTCACACTATAAATACATAATGTTTTTTATTTGGCAACAGCACTTTCCTGCTAAACTTGGCGGTAGCGAAAAAACTAATACATGAGGAAAATTGTTGAATTTGTTTGCTGTCAAGTTTGCACCAGTGGGTTATGGTGTCATGAAGTCTATGACGAATGTGCCTAATTGTTTGATTTTTAGATTATTATGAGATTAAACAAAATTATTATTTATTTACAAAACCCTTTATCTTGGCTATTATTTTTTATACTTAAAGTTTATTTGATTGTGCCCAATTAAACCAAATATAAAACGTAGATATTTTACAATGTAAGCGTCAGTTTGTGGTCGTTATAAAAATGTAGTATTGGAAAGATAAACAAGTTACTCCGAGTCGTAAGCAATTATCTCAGAGTCTCAACTTTAATTGGAGAATTGATTACTGACTCCAGCATCTATTGCAGCTAGCTTTCAGGGATCAGGTGGGTTATTACGATTTATTTCAAGTTTAATTAGTTTCTTTTACTTTAACAATAACATTTTATTGCGAATTGTTACGGAGAAGAAGAAAAGGGAACAAATACACATATATAATAAATAAGCTTAACTGTTTGTTTATGTGTTAGTATGATCATTGTCTATACTCTGTTTTTAAACCAAGAGGAGTAATTCAAATTTACCGCGCCGCAATGCTTTTTTGTATCTGGTCTAACCTCAGAAAAGTTTACTCCAATGTTATGCAGTTTTGACGCTATTGGCATTTATGAAATTTTGCCACTATTGGCATTTCATAGGTTAATTAAATGATATCGGCGATTTTTGTGTTTTCTGCGTAATTTTAATTTCTAGATTTTTAGCCCGCTTTAATACAAAAAAACGTTTGTTTTTAAAACTCTTTAGCGACGTATTAGTATAATATACATAATATTTATGGATTACTTTCAAAGGCCGACATGATCAACCAAAAAAGAAGATGTATTTGGTGAATTTTCTAGTGACTTTCTTGGGTGTGACTCTGTCATTTTAGTTTACTGCTCCTGGTTGAAAAGCAAAGTATATATCTGTCATATTTATTGATATTAGAATGTTCTTCACCATCTCATACTCATCCTTATACTCATTTATAAACGTTTATAACTAAATTATTTTAGAAGTTTATTAAAGAGGTATATATTAATTATAAATATTTATGTTTTACAATAAACATTAGCTCAAATATTACTAAAAAAATAAAAAATTAAAAAAAAATGTTAAAGGGACACTTCGTCCCAAATTGTCATAGGAAAACTTTTTTAAACGTGTGAAAAATGTATGAAAAATTTCATATACGAAAAAATAACTTTCCTTCAGGCAATGGTTAAAAATTATTTTTAATGTTTATAAGCAAAAAATCGACATGTTTTTGCAAATTGATTTTCATATATTTAAATTTTCCCCCATTTAAATAAAATTGATAAAATAAACCTTAAAAGAGGCAGAATGTTTGTATTCCCTTCAGAGTTGTGACTGCATAATCTTCACTGATGATGCATAAGGATGCTGAAATAGTTGCTATATGGAGATGGTAGTCCAACTCTGAATCGAATATAAACAAAACCTGCCTTGAACCCTTTTTAATCTTTTTCATTTTACTCAGTTTTTGAGTATTTAGAAACTGTCTTTCGGTCCTTTTCCTAGACGAAGAGAAGGTAAATGCGTGGCCCAAGTGTCCTCTATTTGCTTTCTCCTATTTTCGTCGTCTCTACGTGATTATATATTGTAAAATCCGGAGGTATGGGATGCAGCCAGAAAGCAGTTTATTAACGAAAAGTCTTAGATTTAAAATATTGTTTATTATATTTTTATTTCAGTTATTCCAATTGTTTAAAAAGTAGTAAACTTTGTATCTGGGGCTTTTCGTTGTTTTCCTCGTAATACGAGAGATGTCGCTGATTTGCGTCTCAAAAGGTGGGTTCATTGCATCGCGATGTTTTGCCTTAAAAGAGGCAGAATGTTTGTATTCCCTTCAGAGTTGTGACTGCATAATCTTCACTGATGATGCATAAGGATGCTGAAATAGTTGCTATATGGAGATGGTAGTCCAACTCTGAATCGAATATAAACAAAACCTGCCTTGAACCCTTTTTAATCTGATAAAATAAACTTTTTTATTTTATAAATTATCCGTCGAATTACGTAGAAAAAAAAACATAATTTCGAATAAAAAAAATATTAAAAGGGACACTTCGTCCCAAATTGTCACAGGAAAACTTTTTTAAACGTGTGAAAAATGTATGAAACATTTCAAATACGAAAAAATAACTTTCCTTCAGGCAATGGTTAAAAATTATTCTTAATGTTTATAAGCAAAAAATCGACATGTTTTTGCAAATTTATTTTCCTGTATTTAAATTTTCCCCCATTTAAATAAAATTGATAAAATAAACTTTTTTATTTTATAAATTATCCGTCGAATTACGTAGAAAAAAACATAATTTCGGATAAATAAATAAAATATCTATTTGACCTATCGCTTTGAAATTTTGAGAATATTATAAGCACCACAAGATCCAACATACCATGTAATATTGACGTCCTAAATTCATTTTTAAAAAAGTTATTAACATTTATAAAAAAACTCGAAATTTCTGATTTGTTTTGCAATTTTCTATGCAACAAACAACGATAGAAACATTTAAAAAGTGCCATTTATAGTTATTTTCCTAACAAGTGCAGAAAGTCATACTTTTCCGCACGCGACTGCAGTTTGCCGAACGACGCGAAGCGGGAGTTCGGCAAGCAGTCGAGTGCGGAAAAGAGACTTTCTGCAAGCGTTAGGAACTATATTTTTTCTACGAGTCTTTAAAAAATGACCAAATCTTAATCAGTTAATTTAATTAATATGAAAATACATACACAAATTAATTCTTTGACAAGGTTGTCACAACCAAAGTTTCAGCATAATTAGTTAGTATGACGATAATCTTGGTTTCCATGACGACGATTCAAAACAACTGTTATTGTCTACTGATTTGACTTTCGAATAGTATGTCAAAATTATTTTATTTCATCGAATTCTCGCGTTAATTTCATTAAAACATGAACACAATAAGATATATTTGAAATAAATTAGTAAATAATATCTAAATATTAGTTTATTGCATGTATTATAATTACTTCAAGGCCATATTAACATATCTAACTTAACACGCGTGCGGAAAAGTAAAACTTTCTAAACTAAAATGCGTGCGCGAAAGTAGACATTTTTGCACGCTCGTAGAAAAAAGGTATTTATATGCCATAATCAAATTACTCTTAAAGTTTCAAATGCTTCACTTTTTGCTGATAGACGAAAAAAAAACAAAAATTGACGGTTTGTAAACGCTTTTATTTAGTTCAATAGTTTGCGTCAAATCTTTAGACGTTAATTTGACTGCCTTTTCTTCAATGCAAATGAATGAAAATTTGCAGACATATGCATTCGCGGGAACAATTCACGAATAGTCAATAAAAAAATTTTTTTTTGTTTATTAATTGTTTAAATAAAAAAAAACGATTTTAATAGAAAATGCTTAATGTCTCTTGTGTTTACAATGTAAAAACTTGAAACTTTTACGGATTGTAGCTAATGATATGAACTATACATAATTTCACTTTTTACGTTAATTGTTTACGTTATGATTCATAAATAAACAAGAAAGTTTCAAATTTTTTGCCGATTCCGACTACTTTTCATGTTAGTACATCATATTATGTTTTATACATATTTTAATAAACATGACGATATATTTTAATGTTTGAAAAGTGTATGAATAAAAAGTAAAAAATAAAAAAATATGAAAAACATTTTTTTAAGAAACGCTTTTCTTTAGTTACGAGTGACTAAAATTAAAAATATTATAAAAAAATCAACTAAAAAGCAAAAAACAAAAAAAATTAAAAAAATCTAACACATTCGTTAAAGAAAAGCGTGGGGCGAAAACCGCTTATTCGATGAACACGCGCCACGCTTTTCTTTGACGGATATGTTAGATTTTTTCATTTTTTTTGTTTTTTGCTTTTTAGTTGATTTTTTTTTATATTATTTTTAATTTTAGTCACTCGTAACTAAAGAAAAGCGTTTCTTAAATTTTTTTTTCATATTTTTTTATTTAATCTTAATTTGTTAATAACTAAGTCCAACAAATCGATTGCAGGAAACATAGAAGTTCTTGTTATAAAAAACAACTGTCGCTTGAAAAGTCGGGTCAGTGTCACGAGAAAAATCTTATTTCCCCAGAATTAAAGACATTTTTTAACAAAAACAAAACGTTGTCTTTTCTAGACCGAAATTTGTTTTGGTTTTGCAGACATGTTTATTCCTAATTCTTAAAAATACGCTACAGGGCAGACATAAAATATCATATTCTGCTCATAAGTATGTTAAAGTAGTCATAAATATCTATTACGGTGTTGTCGCCTACACAAACGTATTTACAAATAAGCTGAAAAAGCGGCCAGTCTGAAAAATTATTTGATTGCTTTATATTTGTGTAGGTAGAGTTAAACTTGAAGTGCTGGTTTCGAAAGTTTTTTGTAAGTAATTGTAGGCGAATTTTATGAACGTTCATAAAGTTTTATACCAAGAGTTTTTTGGTAATTATCAAAAATGCTAACTTTTGCTGATTAGCAAGTATAATATAATTAATTGCAGAATCATTACCCAATTAAGGATGTGGTAATTAGCTATTTATTAACCACTTTCAAAAACTATTCTTCTATAATATAATGTAAAATATGTTTAAACAGAGTGAAACCTCTATTTACGTACACTCCTGTACCCGTGCAATGGCTTGATTACACGTAACGAGTACAGTGGCGAGACAGCAAACTGTTACTAGGCCGAGACAGTGGGGCGAGAGATGGTTTATACGTATTTTGCAATTTTTGAATTTGGAGGCGAGTCAGTTCAGTTTCTATTCAGAAAAACAAGGAGTAGTGTACTTATGGATCGTAAAGCTAACATTAAAAATATATCAAACGGCTTATACCACTGCTTATACAAGAATTGACGGATATATTATGAGAAGAAGATAAGCGTCTTTGGACTACAGACAATGGATTTTAAGAAGACCAAAACTCGCTGCTCCCGATTTCTTCGATTAATTCAATTTTTATTTCTTGTCTATATTTATGTCGAACTTAATTTTTTTTATTTGACTTCTTGAGTTTTAAAACCAACAATATTTATTTCTTTTACAATCGATACATATGCTGCATCACGCTTTTGTTTAATTTTATACTCCAAAGATTTGAAATTTCATAAGCACGGGTGTGACTTATCTATACAATTGAACTAAACTTTATTATTGTCCTATCTGAGTTCCATTTGTTGACTATTTTTGAGAATCACAAATCACATTGATTAACACAAGTCGTCTCCTCGGATTAAGTGGTAATATGCACAGTTGCACAGCGAGTGTTATTTACACATATCGAGTGGATTGGCGAGTATACGATTGAAGAGTGGAAGCTCGAAGACTCGGCCTAGTAAATAAAACAAGATCCGAGTGACTGTCTCGCCATATGACTGGGTCGAGTGCTCTGCCAAGTACTCGTTAGTATGTTTATACCAAACGAGCACTCCGCCGAGAACACTGTCTCGCTACAATACTCGTTACGTGTAATCAAGGTTTTAGGGATGGGAAAAACCTTCCGGTTATAACTTAAAACCGGTTTTTTGCCTCTGCAATAATCGGTTTTTCCGGTTGTTTTTTTTGTTCCGGTTATAACCGGTTACTTCTTTTTAAAATAATAACCGGTGAAAAACCGGATAAGCGGAAAAAATACTGAATTCAGAGAAAAAAATGGGAACATTTTTCGCTCTCGCGCCTTAATGAAAAATTTTAAGCTGACTGAAACCAATTTCACAACACTGATGACTGATTTATATACTGATATGGATTCGAATGAAGTATCGCAAACTAAAGCGCAATGTAAATGTAACCTATTGGGTATTGGCCATGACTAGAACACCGCTTTTTGGAATAACCGGTTTTTTGACCGGTTATAACCGCCAGGTTAAACCGTAGGTAAAAAAACCAATATAACCGAAAACCGGTGTTTTGTCAACAACCGCCATCCCTAATCTGTATATCGGACAGATAAGTATATTCTGGATATTTATACTGAAATGTCACTACTCCTCCCTCATATTTCTAAAAATTTAAATTTACAAATTTTTGGGCGTCTAAACAAAAAGATCTGTTTATAATATTTCAGTTACGGTAATATCGTCATCAACAACATTATTGGTGCTCTAGCCCTACTTGACCTTCCTCAACTCGTTTCTCCATTCGATTCTAGTTTTTGCAGCGTGGTGCCAGATTTCCACATCCATTTTCCTGGCATACTTATCCACAACATTCATTTATTCGTCTACTTTGTCGTCTAGTTTCTTCTGGCTTCGCCACTAGAGCACGCCTTGCAGGGTTGCTTCCATTTTCTCTGGCCAGATGTCCCGCCCGCTGTAGGCCTCTAATATTTATTGCAGTAACTATTTATTGTACTGCTTGTCCCATTGGGTCATTTATTGGCAGTAATATTTTCTTAAATATTTTTCTCTCGTATATTATTAGTCGGTTTTCATTTATCTTAAAAAGCACCCATGGCTCACATCGATACGTTAGACCTCAGATTAATAACTTTCTGTATAACCGTTGTATTTCTTTTTAGACAATTGCTTCTAAGGTATTAGTTACAAATCCATAATAACTTCTGTTATTCTTAGATTTATCTCTTACCATATCATGTTTGTGGTGTTTATTATTGTTCCCACGTAAAGGAACTGTTGCAATAAGCCTCGGAACCGGACCGATAACGCGAAGACGACCACAGCAAGAAATAAGGACAAGAGAAAAATATCAAAAACCCAGAAGAGAATTATTATTACATGGAACATCTGTGGAGTAAGAGACAGCAACGTCAGAAAAACAAGTATTTTAAAACAATTGGTTTTTTAATATATTATTCCCTATGCTTCACATTCAATATATTTAGAGTAATCATCTACTATTAGTAAAAATTGTCTACCCTTTATTTCGAAAATATCACAAGATACTTTATTCCAGGGTAGATGTGATATTTCATGTGGTACTAAAGGTTCTTTATTGTGAGAATTTGCTTATGTCAAGCATTGATGACATAGAGAAATTTTATTTTTAATTTGTTGTACCATGCCAGGACAATATAAGGACTCCTGGGCTAATTTAAAACACTTATTTATACCTAAATGACTATAATGAATGCGGTCTAGCATTTCTCTTTGTAAAATTTTTGGTACAACCAAACACTTGCCCTTAAAAATTAACCCATCTACCACTGTCAACTCTGATTTAAAAGGAGCAAAAAGTTTTATGTGATCTTTAAGTTTGTTAGAGTTATTGGCCATCCATTTAAAATAACTTATCTCAATTCATTTAAAACAATATCTTGTTGTAGTTTGGTCTTGAAATTCTTTAATTTTTTCATCTGTTGCATTTAACTCCAGTCTAACCATGCAAACCTGACTCTCAATATCATCATCCAAAGTTCCTAAAATATTATTATTGTTGCTTTGGGTTAAATGTGCTCGAGACAAAGCATCTGCTATAATTAGATCTTTCCCTGGTTTATATTTAAGATCAATATCAAACTTTTGTAACTGCAACATCATTCTTTGAAGTCTTGCAGGACATTTATTTAAAGGTTTTTTTAAATATTGATATTAGGGGTTGGTGGTCAGTCTCCACTGTTACTTTTTGTCCATAGATATATTGATAAAATTTGTTTAACGCAAAACAGATAGCATACAATTCTTTTTCTATTTGTGCATAACGAGTTTGGGTTTCAGTGAGTGCTTTAGAGGCATATGCACAAGGTAAACCATTCAATTTACAATATTTTTATCGGGATTAAAGAATTGTAAAACAGAACTGAATGCGAAATTGCCATTAAGTCATTGAAATGTGATCAACTCAATTTGGATCCCACGTGTTGGGAAACCTGTATACTTTACCTTAGGGCATTATCCTGTTTGCCATGTGACCATCACAGGCCTTTTTATTGAAGTATGCACTTTTAAGGCATCTATATTTTATGTAAAGGGTTTTTACCCAGATATTTTTCTTTTGTGGCTCAGCTAGCATCCAGTTTATCGAACACTGATGATGATTTTTTATAAAAATCGAAAACGTTTTGTTGTGATGTAGCCCTTTTAAGGGATTTTTAATAAAAAATTTTATACCTTTTACAAAGGATTTCTTTCCAATTTTGTGATTGATGGTATACAGCCAACTACAGGAAAACTTTTCTTTTCCTTGTGGAATTTGAATTTTTATTAATTAAATGCGAAACTACAATATTATATTTAATTAATTTATTCACCAAAATCAAAATCAACTAAAACCCAAAAAATTAGTATGACTGAATAGGTATTTTGAATACCTTTCAAACGAGGTATCACTTGCCATAAGGTACCATTTAAAATTATCTGTCACAGTGGCTCTGTAACGTCGTCTGTCACTATTACGTCACCTGTCATGATTAGTTAAGAAGCCTACGTCCATTTATTTCCTTCCTCCAAATTTCACTATTATGGGTATAACTGTTCAAAAGATACGAGGGGAGGTACGGACTTTTGACTAGCACTGTATATATTGTATAACGGATTCCCCTCTTTGGGTAAATCGACTCTTTCAGCCATTTCGTGACGATCGTCTCAGATTTTTACTGTAGAGAAAAGTTATAGTACTATAACGTCAGTATATATAGAAGCCTCGCTTTAAAAACCTAATTTATTCAAAATTAACTACAAACGTACTCATTTATAAAACATAAATAAAAACTCATTTTATATACAATAATTTTCAGATACAAAAATTTTCATTTTTAATTTCTGAGAAAAATTCTTTCATATTATATTAAAATTACTTCTTTCATATTGCTTCATAAATAGACCTTTGGTAAAAATACAACCCGTTAAAAATGTTTTATACAAGTACGAAGAAGAAAACACAGATGTACGTCCGCATAAAACCCGATATATACCGTTCTAAAACTCCACATAACGTTTTTACGTCCATATTAAATTCTTAGTGTATAGCTTTAATATCATTGGAAAATAAACAGTAAAAAAGAAAATTCGTAAAGACGACGCGAAATGCGGCCAGCATTCTACCGCATCAAGAAGCAAAACCCTACAAAACCTCAAACATATTCACCATATATTATGTAGCCTCCCCTATTTACCCTCCATATTTCGTCTTTCCAACAAACATATTGCCGTATTTTCTCCAGTTTCCTGAGACAGGCCCGAGAACGCTAGTCACAAAATTAAAATTTAAAATTCAAACTTTATGTCGTTTTACGTACACACAGCGAATGAATCTGTAATAAAAATTGGTTCCACTGAATTTCCGCCTTCTATTCATGGAGACTCAAGGAAATTTTTCCAAAGGGAACAATTTTCAAAACGACGTCTCCAGCAGGTATAAAAAGTTATAAATGACTCTTGTATGCCGTGATATAAATCAATAGAATGATATACAAGCTAAGTATAACTATAAGTAGTGAAGATGTGCTTTAAAAAATTAGGAGAATATCAATGCATTGTAATAGATATAAGTATTATAAACAATTAATGTATTTAAACTTATTGTGTTTTAAAAACTGCTAGACCGTTACCAAATTGATTAGTATAAAATGCTGTTGCTACTTCAATACATCTTTAAATATTATTTAGTCAAATCAATAATGATAAAATACTTAAGTGATGGACTAGATCAGTGTTTCTCAAACGCCGGTCCATGGACCGGCGTCGGTCCGTGGAACAATTTTGCCGGTCCGCGAAAATATGTTGCATTTCCGCGAATTTCGCGCTCAGATACAGTGACATCCAACAGAAAAAGTGCGTTGGCCTGTGCACTGATGGAGCAGCTAATATGGCAGGAAAGCACTATGGTGTTGCTAAAAAAATTCAAGAAGTTTCGTCCACAGATCTCATAATTACACATTGTGTCATACATCGTCAACATTTAGCAACGAGAAATATGTCACCAGAACTAAATGATGTTCTTTTGCGAATTTATAAGAATCGTGAATTTTACGTGAATAACGATTTAAATTCAAGATTACCCCATCTGTGGCTCAGTGGTAAGAGCGCCTACTTTTGAATCGAAAGGTCCGAATGGTCGTGAGTTCGAATCTCACCAGGGTCAGAGATTTTTCGTTTATTATAAATTAATAATTGAAAATAGTTTCTGTCCTTGTGGGATCGGTACTCACCGGAGGGACTGCAGACGTTCGGATACAATTAGCGTCTCTTTGCAAAGACAATGACGTCGACTTTGCAAAGTAACAAGATACTCACTCAACACACACACTACACATGACATTGGGTACCTGACTGCAAAAATTCACCGTACCTACCATGCCAATGACCATTAGTTGTTGTCGAGGCATTAGCTAAATAAAAAAATTCAAGATTATTTGCAATACTTTGCCAAGAAGTAGAGGCAGAACATTACTTCTAACTACAACTAATAACTATTACTTCATGCTGAAGTAAGATGGTTATCTCGGGGAAAAGTATAGACAAAACTATTTGAATTAGGTACGAACAGAAGTGAAAATATTTTTAAATGAAAAAAATCTTAAATATCGAATTATTATTCCGTTACAGAATGGGTCGCAAAACTGGCCTACCAGAGCGACATATTTTCTTACGTTAATGATTTAAATGTAAGTCTTCAGGGTAGTACAACAAAAATATTTAATTTGAACAGCAAAATGGATGCATTTAAGAAAAAAATTAAGTGTTGGTTAACGCAAGTTAAACTAAATAATTGTCCTAAATAGATTTCCTAAATACCAAAAAAGAATTAAATTATATAAAACTTAATGCAGCAATTTGTATCCATTTACAAGCATTGTATGATGGGTTTGAAAAGTATTTTCCCACAGACATATGTACCTACTTGAGAGTAATTTATGGATAACAAATCCTTTCATAGAATATGAAAATCTTCAATTAAACAATGAAGGGAAACAACATATTTTAAAATTGGGTTCTGATTTGACGGTAAAGGTAAATTTTTCGACAATGACTTTCAATAAATTTTGGATCAGAATGAAAGAATATCCCAGTCTTCACAACCAGGCTATGAAGATGTTGCTCCCTTTTGCCACAACATATTTATGTGAAGCGGGATTTTCGACAATACGACAACTAAAAACAAAGCGAGGAATCGGTTGTCGATAAACACGTGACTTCGATTAGCACTTTACCACCAAGCACCAATTTACAACCCGAAATTGACACTGTTATACAGAAGTAACAGACAATCCCATTAAACTGTTAAACATTTTGAGAAAATAGTTTTTGTAATTTTAGTTTTCAATAATAATTTATTAAACATGTAGGTAATGCATATTTGAAAAAATTATTGGTCCGCTAAAAATTATTCTAAGTATTACTGGTCCCTGATAAGGAAAAGGTTGAGAAACACTGGACTGGATGCCCTGTCCACTACAGGCGGTTTCGCTTAATTACAGTGATACTCGCAGTTGATTTTCCCATCTTATTTTCGGTCTTCCTCTAGGTCTGTTTACTACTGGCGTCCAATTTGTTATCTGCCTAATTAGTTCATCCGCTCCTCTTCTTTTGATGTGACCAAGACCAAACCATTTAAGTCTCTGTGCTTTAATGATTCTCGTGGTCGTGGATTCGAACCCCACGTTGGGCGCCAATCGACCTGATCGACCTTTCAAAAAAACAACACTAGCCAATTGTTCGGCTATCGAGATGAAAAATGATGCCAATTTTCAAGACATTCTTTTTGTCCGCTAAACCAAACCCAAATCTTGTGGTCACGTGTGAGAATTTAAGAGAAAACGATATTCGGTGATATAGAGACTAAGCTAAGCAAATACAATATTGTACTCATATTTTATTAACGACGACGGCCACTAAATGTTTTCCGCCGAAATTAAAATGGAATTGGAACATGAATAACAACCTATCATTCAAAAATATAAATTTATAATACAGTATTGAAACATTTCAAACATTTGGAACATGATACAGGATGGCATACAAACTGCTGTCTGAATTAAATGGAATTTAAAACAAAATAAAAGATTTTTTGAATCGTTCAAGTACCTTTAGTCAGGTCCTGTTTTCTTTTACTAGTCCACTATAAATTAGTATATATTCCCGTAATTTTGATTGTCTTTTTCCTTTCTATTTCAAACATATTGCGGTATTTTTCCCTTCGCGGCTTGAAACGTGCGGCGAAGAGAGAAAGATTCAATATGATTGCTCGAGCCACTATGTAAATTTCAACCATCGTACGTTCAAAATTCTTAGTGTGTGTTTCCAGGGAATGTGGATGTTTCCAGGTCCTGTGGCTTTCCCGTTTTTCACTTCCTTTGGGGTTCGTCTAATCTCATCCTACTTCGTCTTCGTCGATTGAATCTGTTCTGAAGTCTCTGTTTGATAATGTCTCTTTATAGACATATATTATAGTTAAATATGTATGTATCGGTTTTAGAACGTCTTTCGACGTTGTCCGATGCCTAACTTCCACGTCCTTCTATCATCCCATTGGCCATCTCTATATTTAAATATGTATACAATTAATCGTAAAAGTCTAGACTAGAAGATAAGAAAAATATATACACTCGGATGCAAAAAAATCGATCCACTGAAAATTTGGTCATTTTTGATGTCTCGAATTTCCTAAATCTGTTGTCCGATTAAGTGATTTTTTACCATGTTATAGCCTTATTCATTAACAATATCGCTGTGATAATATTGTTGCTAGACAGGTAAACTGTCATTGTATACTGGGTGTACGAATCAAACCGTTTTTTTTTCTCAAAGTTCGCATCACCCTGTGGACTATTCCAGCGTTTATAAGATACTGAAATGAAAAACCAACTATAGACTCAGATTTTCTTAACATTCTGTTTTTAGATTCATTCGCTTATGTTGGATAATAAAAAAGTTAGGTACCTACTTTAACAACTGGTCATGTTCGTCATCAGTACAGGGTGTTTCGAAGTAAGTGCGGCAAACTTTAAGGGGTAATTTTACATGAGAAAATAATGACAGTTTGCTTTATAATCATGTGTCCGCAAACGCTTCGTTTCCGAGATACGGGATGTTCAATTTTTTTTACAAACTGACGATTTAGTTATTGCTTTAAAACCAGTTGAGATATGCAAATCAAATTTTTTGGGTTTTAAGACGTAGTTATTGCACATTTTTTGACATACAATTAAGAATTTAACATTCACCATTAGCGGGCAAACGGGTATTATTACCGATCATATTACGCACGCCAATGGTGAATATAAAATTGTTAATTGTATGTCAAAAAATGTGCATTAACTACGTCTTGAGTCTCATTCGAACCTTCAAGCAGTTAAGAAGTATCAAAGAAATAACTAGTATAATTACCCTATTATAATCATTATCGTATGGTAATTAATTTGACATTAGAAAACTGAAATACAACCGGTGCGATGTTTTGTATTTAAACAAAAAGTGTTGTTGTGATAAATGTTGAAGTAATTATCCAGTACGAAACCAGTACTACAAATATATGTATTAGTAGGGGAGATATGGGCAAAATGATAATTCTAATTTATAACGATGGCTAGTAACTTCAATTACAATTATACAGGGATACCACTATCCCAACCAAACCCAGCAATGTTCTTAGATCAAAACGGGCAAATGTACCAAAATAGTCAAATGTACAATAGTCAACCGTTACCTGGATATCAACCAACACCACTTCAAATGATACAACAAACAGCACCAACATACATGCAGATCGGTGGAAACGAACCCAACATAAACCAAAACATTGTGCAAACAACGTTGTTACCACAACAACAACCACAAGCGCCAAATGAATGGAAAACAGTAACCTATCAGAAAAGAATACGCAGTCCCGATGATATCCAAAAGCACTCAAAACAAACCAAATTGGATGACTACTGGTTAGGAACAAACAAACAAACAAATATATTTGAAAATTTACCAAAAGAACAAGAAGAAGAGGAACACGAAGCTAAAAACGACCAAAAAGAACCAAAACCTCCACCAATTTATATAGACGGTGTAGCTGACATAAATCCATTAATATCACTTCTAGAAGAGATCGTTAAAGAGCAGTATCTCATCAAAACGGTTGGACAAGAGAAAGTCAGAGTACAACCTAAAGTAGGTGAAGCCTACACTAAAATTATAAAAGCCTTGGAAGAAAAACAAACCCAGTTCTACACGTATAAGCCGAAAACTGATAAAACCTACAGAGTCGTGTTAAAAAATCTGCATCATTCCACTGACATGGAAAAAATCAAAACAATTTTAATGGCATTAGGACACGAAACTGTAAATATACACAACGTTCTCCAAAGTCGTACAAAAAAACCTTTGCCACTATTTTTTGTGGACTTGAAACCCAAGGACAACAATAAAACCATTTATGAAATAAAAGAGCTCATGAACTGCAGTGTTATAATTGAACCACCTCGCAAGAAACGGATAATACCCCAGTGCACGAGATGCCAACAATACGGTCACACAAAAAAATTCTGTCAGCGAAATCATAAGTGTGTGAAGCGCGCGGCTCCACATAATACAGCAGAGTGCCTCCGGAAAACAAGAGACAACACAGTGAAGTGCGCGAATTGCTTAGAAAACCATCCCGCTAACTACAGGGGTTGTGTAGTGCACAAACAGTTACAACAACAACTTTACCCGAAGCTACGAGAAAAGACCAATGGAGAGAACCAATCAAACATCAGACCTGGAATATCATATGCTCAAGCAACAGTGGGACAACAGCAGCAACAAATACAGCAAGTAAGTAATACTCAAACTCAGATACCATTACAAATGATACCTCCACAGCAAAACGATATAACCGAGTTAAAAGGAATGATGAAGGACCTAATCACACAGATGGGGACCATGATGAACCTTATCACAGCCCTAGTTAACCAATTATCGAAATGAAACAGTTACTAAAAATAGCTGAATGGAATTCAAACGGACTGAGCCAACATGCAGAAGAAATAAAGACGTTTCTCAAAGAAAACAAAATAGACATCATGTTAATAGCAGAGACGCATTTTACTAGAAAGTCTTATATGAAAATCGCAAAATATAATATCTACCAAACAAATCACCCAGATGGAGCAGCCCATGGTGGAACTGCAATTATAATTCGCAGCAATATAAACCACAACGAAGAAACAAACTATGCGAAAGATCACCTGCAAGCAACAACAGTTGCTCTAAATACTGGAAGCGGTATTCTAAAAGTTTCTGCAGTCTATTGTCCTCCAAAACATAACAATAAAAAACAAGAATACTCTAAATTCTTCGAAACGCTTGGAAACAGATTCATAGCAGGAGGAGACTATAATGCCAAACACAAAGCCTGGGGCTCCAGACTAATAACTACGAAAGGTAGAGAATTACTTCAAACTATAAATCACAGTAACTTAAAGCACTTCGCCACAGGAGAACCTACATACTGGCCCAGTGATCCACAGAAAACACCAGATGCCATAGATTTTTTCGTAACAAAAGGCATTAATACTAAACAACTCAAAATACAGTCCAGCTTTGATCTGTCATCTGACCATTCACCAATACTCTTAACCATGTTTGAGGGAATAGTAGGGCGACTAAAAAAACCTATAGTATGCAATCATAAAACAAATTGGGACACCTTTCAGGAACGGGTGGATGCATGTATAGATCTTAAAATTCCTCTTAAAACAACCGAGGACATAGAAGTAGCATTAAAAAAACTAACAACTTCCATTCAAACTGCGGGTTGGGTTGCAACCCCGATACAAAAAGACAGTGATAAAATCGACGAAAACCCAATCATAATAAAAGACCAAATTGCTGAAAAGAGAAGACTTCGCAAGAAATGGCAGCAAACAAGGACAGCAGCAAATAAGAAAAACCTCAATAAAGCAAGTAAGGACCTAAAAAAACTTCTGTTAACGATGAAAAATGACTCGGTTCAGGCATATCTTGAAAACCTAACGCCAACGGAAGCAACAGACTACTCACTCTGGAGAGCAACAAGAAAATTGAACAGGCCACAACAACATATTCCCCCTATAAAAGATCAACAGGGGAAATGGGCCAGAAACGACAAAGAAAAGGCCAATGCATTTGCACTTCACCTATCAAATGTGTTTAAACCAAATGAAGTAGAGAGTACACAAGAAGACATGGACGACATACAAAACTACCTGGAGTCACCTCTCCAAATGGAACAGCCCATAAGCAACTTTAAATACAAGGAAATAAGAGATGTAATTGTACACCAAATTAAACCAAAAAAAGCACCGGGCTATGACCTAATAACCGGCATTATAGTGCAAAAACTCACTAGAAAAGGAATCACAGCATTACTACAAATTTTTAACGCAATGCTAAGGCTGAGCTACTTTCCAAATCAGTGGAAAGTAGCAGAAATAATAATGCTTCCCAAACCAGGCAAAAACCCTAATGAAATATGCTCGTACAGACCCATCAGTCTCTTGCCAATCTTATCAAAAATATTTGAGAAACTTCTACTCAAGCGAATGCAGCCAATATTAACGGAAAAAAAGCTCATACCAGACCATCAGTTCGGCTTTAGAGCAAAACATGGCACAATAGAACAAGTCCACAGAGTCGTTAAACAAATTAGCAATGACTTAGAAAAGAAAAGGTATTGTTCAGCCGCATTCATAGATATTAGCCAAGCTTTTGATAAGGTGTGGCATCCTGGACTATTGTATAAAATAAAAAAAGGTTTACCTCACAACTTCTATCCATTATTAAAATCATACCTAACTAACAGATTTTTCTTAGTAAAACAGCAGTCTGAATATACTAACATCTACCACATAGAATCTGGAGTACCACAGGGTAGTACCATGGGCCCAATATTATATTTATTGTACACGGCAGACATTCCCACTACAGAACAAACAACAGTATCAACATTTGCTGATGATACAGCAATACTAGCCTCCCATCACAATCCTGCAGGAGCTACAAGAAACCTACAAACAAACTTGAACAAAATAGGAGTATGGCTAAAAAAGTGGAAAATAAAAGCGAATGAATCCAAATCAATTCACGTTACTTTCACGATGAAAAGAGATCAGTGTCCACCAGTGAAACTAAATAACAGCCAATTAGCACAAGCTGATAGTGTGAAATACTTAGGCATGCACCTAGACAAACGCCTCACATGGCGAACACATATATTCAACAAGCGAAAACAACTAGGACTTAGACTGCAGCAACTATACTGGATTATCGGCAGGAAATCAAAACTGACCATTCAAAACAAAATACTTGTATATAAATCAATTCTAAAACCAATCTGGACATATGGAATCCAGCTATGGGGCACAGCGTCAAATTCAAACTTAGAAATACTTCAAAGGTTCCAAAATAAGGTTTTAAGATTAATAGTCAATGCCCCTTGGTACGTGCCAAATACAGCAATAGAAAGAGACTTGGAAATCCCCACCATCAAAAGTGAAATAAAACGACATAGTGAAAAATATCGGGATAGAGCAAATACGCATGTGAACCCCCTCGCGAGTGATCTATTTAACACAGTAGGTGAGGTGCGCCGCTTAAAAAAATTTAAACCAACGGACCTGATAAGCAGGTTTAACTAAGTGTACTCAGAATAACAAACAAATAACGGTTCTAAATAAATAGGTTAATTATGTAAAGGAAATAATTCACTGGAAATATTTCCTACATGTCCAATGTAAATATCCGACCATTTACTTATTGTCCTTCAATATTATATATGTGACAGATTGTAAATATACTGGGAGTTAATAAAAAAAAAAAAAAAAAAAAAAAAACTACGTCTTGAAACCCACCAAATTTGATTTGCATATCTCAACTGGTTTTAAAGCAACAACTAAATCGTCAGTTTGTAAAAAAATTGAACATCCCGTATCTCGGAAACGAAGCGTTTGCGGACATATGATTATTAAGCAAACTGTCATTATTTTCTCATGTAAAATTTCCCCTTAAAGTTTACCGCACTTACTTCGAAACACCCTGTACTGATGACGAACATGACCAGTTGTTAAAGTAGGTACCTAACTTTTTTATTATCCAACATAAGCGAATGAATCTAAAAACAGAATGTTAAGTAAACCTGAGGCTATAGTTGGGTTTTAATTTCAGTATTTTATAAATGCTAGAATAGTCCACAGGGTGATGAGAACTTTGAGAAAAAAACACAGTTTAATTCGTACACCCGTTATACAATGACAGTTTACCTGTCTAGCAGGTCTAGCAACAATATTATTACAGCGATATTGTTAATGAATAAGGCTATAACATGGTAAAAAAATAACTTAAATCGGACAACAGGTTTAGGAAATTCGAGACATCAAAAATGGCCAAATTTTCAGTGGATCGATTTTTTTGCACCTGAGTGTATTATGTAATAATCTTCATGTACAAAACAAACATGTTCTCCAAACAAAATACTGCCGTCTCTCAATCTAAAATTTCCCCGAAAGATCTCTCACAACTAAAATTTTCCATTTTATCGTTTAAAATAAGCTCGGGCATTCTTTATTCCTCCACTACATTTATATAAAGCACGCTTTGAATATTTTATGTACCAAAGTTTAAGTATCAAACTTTTACTAACAATAACGAATTTTTAATCGATGCAGTAAAACCTTATTTTTCTCCTCTACGAGCACCTATGGTTCTATTAAGTTGTTTTTGTCGTGTTTCTGGTGGCAATCTCGTTATACGGCTGTACTAACAAAAATAAACTTGGTATACTCCACCAGAAGTAGGAGCGGAATTACAAATTAAAGGAAATAACTTTTGCAATGTGATGGTCGGTCTGGCGGCTCGTGGTGCTTTGCGGACTCTTGAAAAATGCGACAATGGCTTGCTGAATATTTCTCTTTGAGTTTTCCACTGTCTACTCTTTGCAAGTGGAATTAGTTTTCTGACGCCGTTTTGTTTCGTTCAACTTTATCGGTCAGAAAAGTATTAAGCTATCCAAAAAAAAGTTAATTTATTCGAGTTGTTGGGACAACACGGTCTGACGAACTTTACGGCGAGCTTTGATTGCTACACGTTTGTATTAAGTGCGGTTTTCTATTAAAAAAGAATGAGTATAATTAAACAAAATTAATAGTCGTAGCTAGATATAAAACGCGTGTTCACAATTTGATGTTACCAGATTTAATTGTTATTAGTAGCGTATTACACTGAGTCGTCGAACGCTCGACGTCGGAAGTATGACAGGTACAGAAAGAGAACTATTTTAGGAGTAAATTTAATGAAAAAATTTCTGTTAGTAAAAAGTATATTTATTTAAAAACCCTTTAAAAAGTCTACAAATATCACAGAATGTTTTCGCTCTCTACAAAGAACATCATCAGTGTTACAAGCTTAACATGCTGAGCCACCCAAACTTACAAAGGTTAAAACCCTTTAAATGTTGACTAAATATCCTACATAGTTAAATAAATTATGAAATCCAAAGAATGGATATATGGGTAAGGCCCTGTGGCACTACATAACTTCCACGAAGTACGTGGGTTGCTAGGTTATCTTCTTCTTAAGGTGCCTATCCGTTCCGGATGTTGGCGATCAGCATGGCTATCCTAACTTTGCTTGCTGCTATTCTGAATAGTCCGGTTGTCGATGTATTAAACCACTTTCTCAGGTTTTGAAGCCAAGATATTCTTCTTCTCCCAGGTCCTCTCTTTCCAAATACCTTGCCTTGAAGAATGAGTTGCAACAAGCCATATCTCTGTTCATTCCTCATAACATGGCCAAGATATTCTAGTTTGCGCTCTTTGATTGTGTTAATAATCTCGCATTCCTTGCGCACTCTACGTAGTACCTCAACATTAGTCACACGATCCACCCAAGAAATTCTCAAAATGCGCCTGTAACACCACATCTCGAATGCCTCGAGTTTTCTCAAAGAAGCCTCGGAAAGTGTCCAGGCCTCTACTCCGTATAATAACGTAGAAAATATATAGCATCTGATGATAGAGATTTTGGTAGCAAGAGGTAAATCGTGGCTTCTGAAAAGAGACTTCATCATTATGAACGCTGATCTCGCTTTTCCTATGCGTTGTTCTATTTCACTTGAGTGGTCCCACTGGCTGTTCATGTTGGTTCCAAGGTATGTGTAGCTGTCGACTCTGTCAATTAGTTGTTGGTTAACCAAAAGCTGTGTATTTAATATTTCGCGCTTACTGACTACCATGTACTTTGTTTTTTTCGTATTGAGATCAAGTCCGTATTCTCTACTTATATCTTATATCTGATATGCGCGACATTATTCTTTGCAAACCCTCTAGACTGTCTGCAAAAACTACAGCGTCGTCGGCGTATCTAATGTTGTTCAGACGCACTCCATTGACTAATACGCCTTTCTGTAGTTCTCCCAGCGCTTGCTCGAAGATACATTCAGAGTATATATTAAACAGCACCGGGGACAGGATGCATCCTTGCCTCACTCCTCTATCTATGGAGACTGCCTCTGTCAATTGGTCATCCACTTTAATATTGGCAGTTTGGTTGTAATACAAATTATATATGATTCTCAAGTCTCTATCATCTACTCCCGCTTCTTTCAAGATGTTTATGAGTTTATCATGTTTTACTCTATCAAACGCCTTTTTGTGGTCGATAAAACAAATATACACGTCACAGTCAACATCACTGCATCTTTGCATAAGCACTTGCACAGCAAATAGAGCCTTTTGGGTGCCTAAGGCATCGCGGAATCCAAACTGCGTCCATGATACCTGTTCTTCTCATTTTTTATATATTCTGCCGTGTATCACTTTCAGAAACGTTTTGAGTAAGTGGCTCATTAGGCTAATTGTTCTGTAGTCTTCACATGTTTTGGCATTTACTTTTTTGGGTAAAGTTACGAAGGTTGACTTTAACCAGCTTTGGGGTATTTTTCCAGTTACGTATATTTTGTTGAATACAGTTGTTATCCATTTTATTCCTTGTTCACCCATAAGTTTTAGGAATTCTACATAAAACTAGTCATCTTTGTCTAACAACTAAAGATGGCTTTACCATCTTTGGTTGTTTTAATAGCTGACGTGACTTCTTCAATGGTAATCGGGGGTCCTGTTTGGCATTCAGTGTCTTCACTGCTAGGTTATAATTAAGACATTTAGTCAACATTTAAAGTGTTTTAACCTTTGTATTTTTGGGTGGCTCAGCAAGTTAAACTTGTAAGAGTGATGATGCTCTTTTCAGAGAGCCAACACGTTGTGATATTTGTGGCCCTTTTAAGGGTTTTTAAATAAATATACCTTTTACCAAAAGAAATTTTTCATTAAATTAACTTGTAATTAATGGTATACAGTCAGCTACAGGAAATTCTTCCATGTGGATATTTTAGAAGCACCCAATGGTGAAAAATTAGCGTCCATTTCTAATAACTTAAAGCCGAAAGAGCGAAAAGTCTAAACTTACCAAACCACGTTCAAATAGGCCAAAAAAACACCAGAACTGTAGGAAAGTTGTTCTCCAAGTCCAAAACTGCACTGCCTTCAGAACATACTAATGCTGTCTCATTATATACCCTGTGTAGAGTGCAACACCCGTTATAATGGCCAGACCAGCGGCTCTCTTCAAGGTATTTTAACTTCTCACAAAAGCGACAAAACTTCAGCTTCAGCGAAGCTGAAGCGAACTTCAAAAAAGGAGACAAATCAGACCCGAAGAATTACAGAGGGATTAACTTATTAAACACAACATTAAAATTAACAACAAAAGTGATAACAAAGAAATTGAATGAAATTATAACATTAGCAGAAGAACAACAAGGTTTTAGGTCGGGAAGGTCATGCACTGACGCTATATTTATAATGAGGCAAGTTCAAGAGAAATCGTTGGAATACAACAAACCGGCATATTTATGTTTCGTGGACCTTAAGAAAGCATTTGACAGGGTCACATTAAAGGATGTTATCCACTTGTTATACTCGAGAGAGGTACCTCTGGGAATAATTAAAACGATAGAAAACATCTACCAGAACAACACAATAAAAGTAAAAGTGGAAGATGAACTAACTGACCCAATTGAAGCCGGCAATGGGATAAGACAGCGGGATTCCTTGAGTCCTTTATTGTTCAACCTGATTATGGACGAAATAATAAAAAAAGTAAGAACTAAAAAAAGATACCAAATGGGAGAAAAACAACTTAAAATAATCTGCTATGCGGACGATGCAATACTAATCTCTCAAAGTGAAGATGATTTACAACGTATGCTGCACCAATTCAACATAATCGCCAGAAAATTTAACATGTTAATTTCCTCAAAAAAGACAAAATGCATGGTTATAACAGCAGATCCAATAAGATGTAAATTGGAGCTGGAAGGTCAGATAATAGAACAAGTGATGGAGTTTAAATATCTAGGCATCACACTATCTAGCTACGGAAGGCTCGAAACAGAAGTGGAAGATCAAGTGAATAGAGCAAATAGAGCCGCAGGTTGCCTGAATGACACAATATGGAGAAATAAAAATATCGGAATAGAAATGAAAGGCAGAATTTACAAAACAGTCATCAGACCAATAATGACATACGCGGCAGAAACACGACCCGACACAGAGAGGACATAAATATTGCTCGAAACAACGGAGATGAAAACCCTTCGAAAAATCGATGGCAAGACTCTATGGGACAGAGCTAGAAGTACAGATATACGACGGAGATGCAAGGTGGATAACATTAACAACTGGGCAAGAAACAGAAGTATAGAATGGAATGACCACATAAGCCGAATGACAACAAATAGGGTAGTCAGGACAGCGAGAGACGGTTCCCCAATAGGAAGACGACCAGTGGGAAGACCACGAAAACGATGGAACGACAACTTACTAGAGGCACATTGAAAAAACAGACAGAGTCATGTCTATACAAAAAGAAGAAGAAGAAGAAGAAGACAAAAGCGACATTGGGATTTCCAAATCCTCTTTTTTATTCCTCCATTTCTACTAAACATCCAATCGACTCCACTAACGTGAAAATACTGGCCAAACAACAAAATTATCATAAGACATCCCTTCTTGAAATATGTCATATTCTAAAATATCTCATTTGGAACAGAGGAAGCACATGTGTGTAAACAAAATATTCCTAATTGGCAATTCCCAGTGCCTTTTCGATTTACTTTCTGTTACGATCAACATAACCAAATGATGCAATCGGTGAAATTTAAGTCACCAAACAGTCAAATTAATGAACATTAATGCTCAGTGGTAGTTGTTTATTTGTAGTGAACTTTTGAAGCTTTTGAAACTTTGAAAAAGTGAAACGTATGTGTATACATTTTTTCCGATATGTTACATTATTTGTTATTAATATTTGTGTCTGTTATTTTGTTTGTTATTAATATTTGTGTCTGTTATTTTGTTTGTTATTAATAATTCGCAATACTTATTTTATAGCTTTCTTCAAACAAAATTTTGTTCCGCTAATGGATTTTCTTCATATACGTATTTGTATTTATACCTTGGCTAATGTAGACTAAGATTGCGGTGCTTTGGAGTGTTCGACTGATGTGATAGTGTGTCTTTACATAATTTAGCTAATGGGACTTGGAGTTCTGCCAATGCAGCTTAATAGATCAATTTCACAAACAAATGAACGAGCAAATGAACTCGCAAAAGGTTGTTATTGTTCGAAAAGTTTGTGTTCTTATAGATTGTCGTAAAGTGTTCGATACGAAGAACATCGCTCGGCGATTTCTCTTTGTAATTTATAAGGAGAAATAATATAAAGTGTTACTGCTACGTAGGAGTTCCTAAAATGTAGACGAATAATACCTACAGGAAGATCACCAATTAACCATAAAAACAATAATATGAAGTATGCTAAAAAGATAATAATACACATACAACAGACATACTGATACCAGGAGCATAAAAAATAAAAGGAAGAGAGAAAACCGAGAATGCGGTTTGCGGCTTAAGTTGAAACTACATTTATTTCGAAAGCTTAATATTAAGTTGATTGTTTATTTTTTCATCTTCATCAAGAACATACTACAAAATGTCCTAACAATTAGATACAAGCATAACATTCACAATACTATTACTTACGAAATGTATTCTATTTTGTGAAAATAATTCTACCGGGCAAACACATGTTGTTCTCATAACGTCCAAAACGGCATTGATTTCGGTCCATAATTTCACATGTGACATTAGGGCCAACTAGTTTTATTATCAAACCAGATGTTAGATGTTTTTGGTTTATCAGAATTTTAAAATACATATTGCAATACATGTCGCAACTGGCAAGTAACTGTCTTATAATAAATTTAGTTTTTTATTTTGTTAATGTAGTACATTTCGAGAAATAGTCTTGTTTTATACCTAGTTGTTTTCAATATCCAAGATTTTGAAATCTGATAAATTAAATGTATGGCCTGTTGTGTTGGAATGGTGTGCTACTGCACAAAATTTTTTTTCTGTTTGGCAATCACTTTTGTGCTGCGTCATTTTTTGTTTTAACCACTGCGATGTTTACCCTATATATTGCCCATCACATAACTGTGCAACAATTGCAGACTTAACTGACTGTATAATCTGCTGAGTGGAATTCGTAAAATCAAAATAAGGCTTGGTTGGAGGTGTTAGGCAGGGATGTATTACGTCTCCAATACTATTTAATGTATATATTGAAGCCATTTTTGAGGAAGAATTCCCTTCTCACACGTGAGGGTGTTGTCAGCTCCCCCATCGGGCGCGTCCACAGGTGGCGGATAGAGGAATGCCCTCACCGGCTTAGCCGGCAGGTAGGGAGGAACAAAAATACTCCCCGCGGACCAAAAACTAACTCTGACAGAAAATGCTGGTCCTCCAGGTTGGGGGTTGGGCGTAGGGTTAACACCCCGACACCATAAAAAACATTGTTACGAGTAGTGTTAAAAGTGCGAAATTGGAAAATCAAGACGAAGGAGAGGAAGGAGTGGTAGCTGATTCTGGAACAGACCAAGACCCACCATGGGTTGTAGAGCCAATGACGATGATGATTCCTATCTCAAAGTGAAGGAATAATAATTAACGGAAGATCTATTAATAACATAATAATAAGATATACAGATGACACCGTAATCATGGCAAGATCTGCTAAACAACTCCAATTACTACTACAAAACAGTTTCTGTGAAGAATATGGACTAAAAATTAATATAAAAAAGACCAAATATATGATCATCATCATGATCATCATCATCAGCCTCTCTCAATCCACTGTTGGACATAGGCCTCCCCTGTTTGTCTCCAAAGTGTTCTATCTTGTGCTTTTTGTATCCAGTTTTTTGTTGTCTTTCGTAAGTTGTCTTGCCATCGTGTTGGTGGTCTTCCTCTGCTACGTTTATCGGCTCTTGGTCTCCATTCAACTAGTTTGCGAGTCCATCTTCCGTCCTTCATTCTGGCAACGTGTCCAGCCCATTTCCATTTTAAGTTACAGCTTCTTTCAATGACGTCTATGACTTTGGTCTTAGCTCGTAGATCTTCGTTTCTAATCCTGTCTCGCAGAGTGGCCCCTATCATTGATCGCTCCATTCTTCTCCTCGCTACTCTTAGTTTTTGTGCGTTTTTCTTTGTGAGCGATAATGTTTCTGCACCATAGGTCATCACCGCTAGCACGCATTGGTCGAAAACTTTTTTCTTCATATTAGTTGGAATGTCACTCTTAAAAATGTTCCTAAGAGCTCCGTATGCTGCCCATCCTTGTATTATTCTTCTGGATACTTCGGTTGTTTGATTGTACTTACCTATCTTAATTTCGTGACCGAGATATATATTTGTCTACCAGTTCTATTTGTTCATTTTGTATTTCAAGGTGTTTACTTGGTACTAAGTTCGTCATATATTTTGTTTTTGTTATATTCATTTTTAAGCCTATTTTATGACATGCTGTACTAAGTTCTTCCAACATATCCTTTATTTGTCCCAAATCATCTGCAATCAGGACTATATCGTCTACGTAGCTAATTAGGTGGTGTAGCATCTCTCAGTCCACATTTATTCCTTTGTCACCCCATTCGAGGGTTTTGATCGCTTTTTCTAGAGCCGATATGAAAAGTTTAGGTGACAACGTATCCCCTTGGCGGATACCTCTTTGGATTATTATTTGGTTGCTGTTAGCATGTAGTTGTATCGAGTTTGTCGCATTTTTATATATTACATATTAGCCTCTAATATCGGCTATCAATGCGACTCTCGTTTAGTGCTTCTATAACACTGTCGAGTTCTACTGAGTCGAATGCTTTGTGGAAATTTACGAATGCTAAAACTAAGGGCTCGTTATATTCTATGAATTTTTCGATGAGTTGTTTTATTGTTTGGAGGTGATCGTTGGTTCCAAAGTTTGCTCTGAATCCAGCTTGTTATCTACTTTGATATAGGTATAATTTCTTGTCTAATCTTGTGGTGATTACTCTCGTGAAAAGTTTATAAAGATGGTTTGACAGACTGATTGGTCGGTAATTTTCCAAATCAGTTTTTTCTCCTTTTTTGTGCAAAATAATTGTTTTAGCTCTATTCCATTGAGATGGTATGGATTTCTTTGTCAAACATAGATTAAAGAGATATTTTATTTTTCTCATTAGAGGTTCACCGCCAATAAATACATAAAAATAACTAAGAAAACAAATATATACAAACAAGCATACATTTGGGAAAAGTACCGATAGAAAGGGTTGATAAATACAAATACCTAGGAACCTGGATTTCAGACTATAATGATCAAAAAACAGAAATAAGGGCCAGGATAGAAAAAACATTGTACAGAAATGCGTTTGTAAAAATGAAATCAATTCTCTGCAACAAAGACCTTACACTATAACTGAGAGTAAGAGCTTTGAGATGCTACAGAAGCATGCTTAGAATAGCATGGGCTCAGCAGAAAACGAACATGGACGTGTTCCGTTGGTGGTTAACGGAAACAATTAACTTAAATTAAAATAAATGTAAAAACAACGAACATTAATATATTTATTTATTTTTGGTTAAAAAAGGCGTGCTTATTATCTCGTAAGAGGGTTTGTTATTGTTTGGGTCCAGCGAGGGTTGTATGACCGACCGATGCCTGCTGGAATTGTGTATCGACTGATGTGGTTCAACTAAAAACACAGTCTGTGGTTTTACGTTGAAGACTAATATATCGACATAAAGAGGCTGGCCCGTTCTGGTGTTTTAAAAGCTGAAAACACTTCTGTAGTTTTAAGAAGCGTCTTCGAAGCGTTTAAAAAGTGATTTATTGACATAAGGTCTGATAAGGTAACTATTTAATGGGGAATTTGTTTCCCACAAAAAAACATTAATTTTATACAATCTGGTTTTGTATTTTAGGAGCGAAACACATGTGAATTTTAAATGACCCATATTATTTTCGTTTAGAAAAGAAAGTTAATATTTCAAATTAGCAATTAAAAAAATAATAAATGAAGCGTGTCACTATAGAAGTATTGCGAGAAATGGTCAAAGAATAGGAAATAATAAACACAATAAAAATAAGAATGTTACAATATCTGGGACACGTAATGAGGGGACAGCGATATGAAATGCTAAGACTGATAATACAGGAGAAGATAAGAGGAAGAAGGAGTATAGGAAGAAGGAGAGTGTCATGGTTAAAGAATGTAAGGGGCTGCTTTAAATGCAGTTCCATAGAACCCTTAAGAGCAGCGGTAGATAGAATAAAGATAATGATGACGTTATCCAACCTCCGATTGCATACTTAAGGGGTTACATAGGTCTTGCGGATAAAAAAGTGACTTTTTAAAAAAATTATATCTCGAAAACTAAAAATTATTTTTATGTATAATTGAAACATGTTAAAGTATAGTACTTAAGGTACTCTCAAAAAAAATTTCAGCCAAAAAAATTTATTTTTGTAGAGTTGACTGCAATTTTTCGACAACAGCCCTTTTTTGTGGTGGGCAGCATAACTAAGTCCAGTCTCATCTGAAATCAAAAAATCAAAAAATTTCTTGTAGTTTATACCTCTAGCTAGTGAATGAACGAAGGAATTTTTATTAGGTGAAGTTGTTTTTGTTTTAGAAAAAAAAAACTACTTTAAAAATGGTCATTTTTGAAAAAATGATAAAAATTGGGGTCGAAAATGTGTTTAAACTTATGTAAAATCTTCAAATTTCATTTTTTTTTTAATTCCTTCGTTCATTCACTAGCGAGAGGTATAAACTACAAGAAAATTTTTGATTTCAGATGAGACTGGACTTAGTTACGCTGCCCACCGCAAAAAAAGGGCTGTTGTCGAAAATTTGCAGTCAACTCTACAAAAATGAATATTTTTGGCTAATTTTTTTTTAGAGTACCATAAATACTATACTTTTACATGTTCCAATTATAAATAAAAATAATTTTTAGTTTTCGAGATATAATTTTTTTAAAAAGACACTTTTTTACCCGCAAGACCTATGTAACCCCTTAAAGAAGAAGGCAATGCACTTCCAGAGTTTTATATCCAAAGTTTTAGTTTCGCATTCTCTTATCTCAAACCCTACTTCACATCATAGTTCGATATTTTTTTCGTCTTTCCAGCGAGCTCATAAATTACATCTTTAAGTTTAGATCACCCTTTAAATTAGTTTATTTATTATTATATTGTGTCTTTCACTTTTAATATTCTTCAACTTGTATCTCACCATTTCTTACTTTGTCGTAAAGTGATAGTTTACAATTACCTCTCCAAAACTCTATTTTCATTGACAGTGGCTTCTATTTTTATATTTTGTCATTTTACAGATCTCAGCTCCGTAAGTTGCTCCGGGATGCTTTGGAATGTCTTATAGATTCTAATTTTTTGTATTTTGTCTAACTTATGTGTTCCACAGCTTGTTTTGTTACATATTTATATTGTTTAATTCGTTCCTTAAATTCAGTCTCACTAGAGGACTTTTTAGTAATTGTAGCATCCAGTATGGCTGGATGGACACGACGTAGCTATAATTAGCAATGCATACTGGAACCACACAGAATGTGTTCGAACAGACAACGGAAATACCAATTATGTGAACATAGAACGAGGAGTGCGTCAAGGGTGCATTCTGTCCCCTCTACTATTTAACGTCTATGCCGAACATATCATTAGAGCTTCTCTTGAAGATCGCTCTGAAGGTGCCAGAGTCAATGGAATTATCATTAACAATGTAAGATATGCCGATGACACCGTAGTATTAGCGGAAACAGAAGACCAAGTAAAAATATTGATGAACATACTATCAGAAGAAAGTCACAGACTGGGCTTGGATATTAATCTTTCCAAAACCAAAATCATGGTATTCCACAAGAACCCCCATGAACAAATTACACCCAACATACAAATCAATGGTATCACCCTTTAGAGTTCCAAGAGCTTCATATACCTGGGCAGAGAGCTAAACAGTCAGCTAGACCACTCAAAAGAAATTAGAAGACGCATTGAAATAGCAAGATTTGGCTTCACGAACATGCGTAAAATGCTCTGTAACCCCAAACTATCAGTCACAATAAGATTGAGAACACTAAAGTGTTCTGTGTGGTCTCTATTACTATATGGCTGTGAGACCTGGACATTAAAACAGTATGACGTCAATAAACTGAATTCATTCGAAATGTGGATGTACCGCCGAATGCTAAGAATAAGCTGGACCAGCAAAACTACAAATGAAGAAGTATTGGAAATAATGAACACACGTCCTCATCTGGTCAATACGATCAAAATTAGAAAGACGTCATATCTAGGACACATAATCGCCATAGGGAATTTGAGCAGCTTCAGGTAATATTGGAAGGCACATTCGAAGGTAAAATGAGTATAGGAAGAAAGATGAAATCCTATCTCCGAAAAATCAGAGATTGGACCCACACAACAGGGAATGACTTAATCCATCAAGCCCAGAACAGAGAGAAATTTGCCATATTGATCGCCAACCTCAATAGAGAAGGCACTTAGGAGGAGGAGGAGGAGCTTCCAGGTACTTGTATGGAATGTCTTATTTTCTCTCATTACCTACAGAATAACCTTCAACTGCAATCTTGCAAATGCGTGAGGCCTATGAAGCATTCGAATATTGATTTCTTGTACTTAATGCGGATAAACAGAAAGTACTTATTTAAGTAAGAACATAAATTAACTTCTACATGTTAAATATAATATAAACAAAGAGTAGTTAATAAAATTCTTAATGCTTCTATATAATTCTACCTGTTTCCTAATACTACTTTCATTGAATATTTTACAACAAATGATTGCTAGAGAATATACATTAATTACGATTACGCAAAATTTTTATATGAATAGAACGAAGAAAAACAGCTGTTTACTACTTAGAGAAAACGTTTCATTCAAGAAAAAGCAGCCAACTGGGTGGGTAGGCCACAACATCAAGTTGATGTTGTAGGCGGATACCAAACCTACTCCTTAAAACTGAAATACGTTTTCTAGTATAACTAATGTTACTATCCAATGCTCATGGCATACATTCTAATTTGACAATCAGGACCGTATTAACATTTTTCTTTGTTGTTTGTAGGTGCTCTGGTTAAGACAAACACAGAAAGAAACGGAAAATTCCTGTATAATGATACTACGATATTGCAAAAATTGCAGATACAGGGAAGAGTATAGAGATTATCATGATTTAAAAAAGAAAAATAAACGATACAGTAAGAAGTACTGTAGACTAGAGCAAAACTTCATACTAACAGGTGGGATGAAAAGTTCATAGGCTGACACATAGATGGCACCACTGGAATTAAATCCATATGATTTTTGTCAGCCCTAACACAAAAGATGTGTGAATAAATTTGACAGCTGTCGAATAATTAGTTTATGAGAGATAGCATTTTGAGTAACGCAACTTGTATTAAAAAAAAAAAAACAAATAATAAGGAATTTCGTGTCTTAATAAAGCATTGATTTTCGGTGGCAAAAAAGTACTGTTGAGGCCAAGGCTTGCCTTGATAATCATTTTTCAAACTCTACACCAAGAAAATCAACTGTTCAGAAGTGGTTTGCTACGTTCAAACGTTGTTTGTCAAGCGTTAAAGGACAAAGTAATAATGAGATTTGGATGTCCAACCAAACTCATATCAGATAACGCCACTTCGTACGAGAGCAGAGAATTCAGAAGTCTACTGAAATAATTCAACATCGAAAAAATCGCAATTCCGCCTTATTCCCCACAAATGTAACGTGGTCGCTGCGTTTGTTGCTCCAGGTAACAAAATCAGTCGAAGTCAAAACGTTCACTTTTTAAGACATTTTTATTTAGAATCAAAACATACAAAAGATAAGATAATTAGCCTTAATTACTCGTTAATTTCGTTAATAAAATATATTTATAATCTACGCATCGAGCCCTTGGTTCGGGTCGATGTGACGATATTTTGTACATGAATGAGTGATATTGACGATCGCGTGGATTGGGAATTACTTTTAATAATATGAAATGGACGCAAAAGACAATGCAAGCAGTGGACTCCCCAAAGAGGTTGTTACCGACGAACACATAAAAAAAGTCCAGGAAATAATTTTGGATGCATGTAAAGTGAAGTTGTTCGAGATTACTGAGACTCTAAAGATATCAAAGAAACGTGTTGAATATCTTGTGAATGAATATTTGGGTATGCGAAAGATCTGTGCAAAGTGAATGCCGCGAGAGCTGACAATCGATCAAAAACAACAACAAATTGATGATAATGAGAAGGGTTTGAAGTTGTTTAATTGTAATAAAACCGACTTTCAGTCGATATGTTACAATGGATGAAACATGGCTCCATCATTTTACACCGGAATCCAATCGACAGTCAGCCGAGTGGACTGTACGTGATGAACCGACTCCAAAGCGTGGAAAGACGCAATAGTCGGCTGGCAAGGTTATGGCATCAGTATTTTGGGAAGCGCATGGTATAATATTCGTAATCTTGAAAAGAACAAAACCATTATAGCGACTATAACATTGCGTTATTGGAGCGTTTGAAGGACGAAATCACGAAAAAGGGCCCCATTTGAAGAAGAAGAAAGTGCTAGTTCTTCAAGACAACGCACCGTGTCAATAACGATGGCAAAATTTTATGAATTGGGCTTTTAGTTGCTTCCGCAGCCACTGTATTCACCAGATACCGGTAGTCCCAGCGACTACTACCTGTTCGCTCACCATAACAGAATGCTCATTGGAAAAAATTTAGCACCAATGAAGAGGTAATCGTCGAAACGGAGGCTTATTTAGTGCTAAAGGCCAATTTTATTGCTATAATCGTTGTATCGCTCTTGAAGCTATGAGATGGACAGATGATCTGAAACGAACTGCGCGGAAAAATTGGCTACAAGTAGCGTACAACAAAAAACAATGGAAAGGAAGACTTGAAGAGGCTTATGTTCAGATGTGGACGTGAATGGCTAGACGAAGAAGAAGAAGAAGCCCTTGAAGCTAACTATATAGTCCAAGGCGCATCTGTTTTGAGATGGACGTTGAGAGGTGACTCATATTTTTTTCAAAGTTTTTCAGGGTGAAATATAAAGGTCCTGAATGGTTGAAAAATGTAAAATGCGAATACTTGTTTTTTATAGTTTTTTCGCAATTATTGCTATTTTGCAACAAGAGTGACAATTTTTAAAATTTTTAACTTATCCTATATTGTAGAAAATTTAATTACGCACCTTTTACGTTAACACAACTTTTCTCGGAACCGAATACTTTTAAAGTTATAATCAAAAAACGAAGAAAAAAATCGAATTTTTCCTTCATATTTTAGCATTTTGATTATTTAAACAATGTTCCGGACTTTTTTGAGTGGGAGGATAACTCAAATATTATTATATGAGTTATTTTCAAGCAATTTCGGCAAAAAAATATGAGTCACCTCTCAACATCCAAATGTACTAATATTTTTACAGATCTAATATTGATAATAAAATCAAATTTTATCAAAAAAAAATTTCTGTGTCAGACTACGCACTTTTCAGTCCAGTATGTGTTTTGCATATTTTTCTTAACTCCACCTAATAGGGAACTTGCACTAAAAATTTTTTTTGCATAAAATTGTTAATTTATGTTTTAAAATGTTATATTCAAAATATTACGTCTTAACAATGAATAGTGTACGTACAACATCTAATCAAAGTTCCGCGCCTAAAATTTCCGTTCAAACAACTTCAAAAGCGAGACCTGTGGTCTGACGTCACAGGCCACTCGTATCGTTTGTCCGTTCGGGGTGGGCCATTGCATTTAATGCAGTTTGCCCATAGATAAATAATATAGTTGAAATATCTTGTTTTACTCTGTGGCAAAAATGATTTTTTCTGTGACAGGCAAAATATTAACATTTTATCTCTGTTGACATGTATCAAAAAGTTCTTTTTTATGAAATTACTTTGTTCGTTTCTTGTGTTGAAGAACAAAGAAGAAACAAGTAACTTAAAAATAAACAAAACTTTTAGTAATAAAAGTAAGAGTAACTAAAAAGTATTGGTGCTACTACAGTATGCGGTCTACAGTCGGGTTTCTACTATAGCTTGCGGTCTACCGAGGGATGCGGTGTAAGTATAAGTTGAGATGATAAAGATATTAACTTGTAAAATTACAATAATGATTCTTCTTATTTATGAGTATTATTAACTTTGTAAAGAAGGATTTTGTTGCTGCTAATCACCATAATCTTTTCTCAGAAGGCTTTGAACACAATAATGAAAGGCTCCAGTAGGTACTAATAAACATTACAATAAAATATAATCTTCATTATAATGCAAATTACACCGTAATCTTTTCCAGGATATACGAAATCCTTTGATTAGAGTTAGGTAGATCAAACCCACGGGGTAAACCGTATAAGTACTATAATATAATGGTACCAAACTATTGTTATAAACGGTTTAAACATGCTTATTAATAACTCTTACTTATTTGCCTTGACACCTCGCATTTCTCCAATAGAATAGCTTTTACTACTTTTTATAAAAGTTGCCACGATGAAGACATCAACGGTAGGTAAGTTAGTCAGATTGTCCTTTTGAAAAACCCTCGTCCGTCATATTATGCGTTTTAAACTCTTTACAAGGTAGCACTCAACTTTACCAATTTCAGTTTAAAACTAAGCTGATTGGGGAACTACTTATTACAATATATACGATGAACATAAATAATACCTAGGAATTTTTCATTAAAGACGATTAAAATGTAATATACCCGTGATACCTACCTTAATCGCGTTGTTTCCGCCGGTTCACCGTGGCCGGTGACGTCGAACCAATAGAAGGACGTTCAAGAGCCTCGTAAGATATTTGAATTTTATAGCATTTTCAAAACGTCGTAATTAGCGTACGGGTTAAAAATATTTGTCTTTTTCGCATGCAAGCGTTTTAAGATCATGTTACCTTATGTTTTTTAATATCATTGTAATATTTAAAAATTTTTGCAAGTTCCCTATTACCTAAGTCGCGGTCAGCCTCTGCTTCTTCTTCCTACACAGGTGTTCCTGTGGTTAACTTTTAAGCAATCGTGTTGTCTGGCATTCGCATTATAAGTATGTACAGCTAATCTAAATCGCTGTTCTAATAAACGTTAAGACATCTGGTTCATCAAGTAGTTGCTATAATTCAAAGATAGAAAGATCTCTTGCGCTGGCGCAAAGATATTTTGCGCCATTGCACTTGGTCGTTTGTAGCTCCAAAAATTTTGCGAAATATTTTACTCTCGAATATTCCCATAAGTTTTTCATCCTTCTCAGTTAGAGTCCATGTTCTGCTCCATATGTGAGGACCAAAGTGTTTTGTATCTGACAAGCGACAAAATGTCGATTTCAAAAGCAAGAATAGAGATGAGATGTCCAACTAAGAGAAAAAATAAAGTTCATGTTCTTCTACTAGTTCAACTAGTTCAACTAATCGACAGCTTAAAACCTAATTTCTAAGTAAAATTAAGAGGAGACAGAAAAAAAGAATATAAATATGGCGCATTACCAGAAAAACTGAAGAATTACACAATTATGAATTAGAATATAATAACAAACCTTTCGATTTCTCTAAAGTAAACTATTTATATCAGATAGACATTATTCCTTATAGTATTCCATCTAGTAATATATTTATTTGTTTGCGATCCCTTAAAGGTGTAATATAAACAACAATAAAACAATATTAAAATGTTTGAATATTTAAAAATATTATAATTTTTAAAAGACGAATTCCCCGTTTGAATACGGATCTGCGTATCTCATTCAGAGAGTGCGCTCCAAATATGGTAACCAAATATATGAAAACAGCCCACACTTTTTGTCAAAATTCAAAAGTATATTTTAATTAACACAAAACAGTGTCAAATGGAGGGAATAAAATTATTTCGTCAGGTTTTATGGCCAAAAAATTAAAATTTGGCCTTAAAGAGAAATGTCCTCATAAGCTTGTAAAACCCACGATATGTGCCATCTGGGTGCTTTATTCTATCATTAAAAAATCTTTGTTAGCGCTTCGGTATGAAACATAGTGGTTAAGTGTGTATTTTTTGTGTTTTACTCGGTCAAACCAAATATTTAATAACGTGAACAAACACAATAACAAAAATAAACATAAAACACCAACAAATTTATTGTTTTATTGTGAATTTAATATTATTTGGGTACACATTTTTTTAAACCCACGCAATTTACATACATACATGTTTGTATAAAATAATAAGTCGTAGTAAATAAACCAAACGGCTAACCAAATTATTTTAATTAATTAATTAATTAGGTAAAGTTTAATTAATTAGTTAAATTTTAATTAAAAAAAGTAAAAATATGTTAAACGGCTGAAAACTTTCGGGGGTGATTTGGAAGGGGTCGAAAAGGGGTGTTAAAAGGGTATGAAAATTTAATAAATGCGAAAGTTGTAGACATTATTACAATCTAAAACTTTTGTTATAGATATAACAAAATTATCAAGAAAAATGAAGAAAATCGTGTTTTTTCGATGTTTTTCTTTTTGTTTTTAATTTCTGTAACACTTATTCCATTTTGAGGTAACTTAATGAAAATATACTTTGATATCTTGTTAAGTGTCACAATTCTTTTTTAGATTAAAAAAAAACCAAAATTTTCTGGGATATTCGTGTTTTTTCAAAAAATACCGTTTTTTTAATGAAAAATTCCACGGTAAAAGTTTGTTTTTATTACCTCTGATAGGGCTCATTTTCTTAGTTGAGACATCTAAATTTTTCCAAAATTAAAAAACAGTGATTCTTATTTAGAAAAATACATACAAATTGAAAAAAAAAACGCAAATTAGTTATTTATGGGAGGGGTCGTTCTTAGAGTTGAGCAACACAAAAAACATAAAAAAACAAAAACGAAACGGGGAAGTGCACAGTGAAATAAAACAGTGTACGTTGTTACTTTTTATCAGAGCAATGCTCTGTAAATTTATCAATCAAATCCTATGGGCATAACTGTCCAAAAGAAACTTTTACCATATAAATTAATCTAATTCAAACAAATAGTTATCGCTTTGTTCTTGAGACCATTAATAAAACAAGCTAAACAAACAAATTTGGTATTCGTAAATTACTTATACTTTATATTAAATTTTTGAAATGTTGGAATCTTAAATGCATATGCTTTTACGTAAAAAAAATGAACTTCTGATTATAAAGAAAATCTATCACATAGGTTATTGACTGACCTTTTGATTTACGCACAATGATGTCTCCTCTTGACCCAAACAGCTCCTCCTTGTTGATTATGTTAGGCTACCAATCAAAGCCCTCTCCGTTCTCAGCAAAAATCCAGCAGCACACCAGCAACTATTTCTCCAAAAACACAAGCCAGGCCTCTTTTTTGCCAGTACTCGTTCAATAAACTCCAAAACTCTCTCCTCTATTTCTCTCAACAATAATCTCCTGAGACCCAAGTATCTTTTGTACTTGATGTCACAAATAATTTTAATAATGATAATTCTTGTAACTTACTCTCTTGGACTTTACAGAATCAAAGAGGTATTTCTTCTCGATTTGATTTGTCTCTCGTTCCACTTTTCAGCTACTCTCACTATCAAAACAAAATACTAGTACTTGCTTCTGCACTACTCACGAAAACTTTTGACTGCTCCTCTCGGCTGCCGGTAACACAATAATCCCTCTTTACAAAACTATCTGAAAATTCAACCTTCTCTCCTTCTCATTCTAAATTGCCAAACCAATCAGAGATATTTCTTCTTCCCCCTTCTTTTTTTCATTAAAAAAACCACTCATACTTTTAAAAATATTCCTACCATCATAATAATTACTTTCGGGAAATTCTACAAAATTTACTCGGGGTTAAACAAAGAGTGTTAAAATTCCAAACTTTCTTTACCCTAATTTTCTAAGAACTAATTACCTATGGCTTCTACCTTTCCCGTAATAATCAATCGGTTTAAAATTATAATCCTAAATAAATGTTCGTTTCACTTTTTATTTACAAACATGTTTTTAATTCTTCCTGGAAAAATTCATTAAGGAGAAACCAACTTGCATGAAAGCTAACTTCTAATAAATATTTACAAATCAATATACAGGGTGTATCAAATTTATGTACCCGCGTTATATTAAAAAAATAAATTTTTATTCTATCTTTGATTTATAAATTGAAACACAATAGTATATATCCAGGCTACCTTTCTGATGTCCTCGTATGTTATGTAGAGGTCATCATATATGTATGTGCAGAAAGCAACAAACACATTTTCAGCTTTTTTGCTAAATTGTGTGGTGTATTTAGCGAAAAGTAATGTGCGTATGAATACGTCGCTAATTATTAAGACACAAATAAACAAATTTCTTATTGACAAACACATAAAACACAGTGCTGTAAAAGTAGTAGATCGGCTTCAACTTCGTCCAATGTATCAAAATGTAGTGACACATTTTCATCGAAATATAATATTACAAAGGCAACAGTCGTCTTTTACTACCCTGTCGCAAGTGCTGCACCGTTCATGCTCCTCTAAGCGACCTAAATGCATTTGCACAAACTTTGTCCATTATAAATTGCACTCAGCTGTGTTGACAACAACTTAATTGTGTATAATGTTGGTAGATTGAAGCAGCCTGATATCTTTTAGGAGATATTCTTCGACGTTTAGTAGTTTGTTTTTCAATTTTAGATTGTTAGCTTTCTACGAACTCAGTTACGAAATTGTTTACTTCTCAACGCGCTGCTTGACAATGATAATTGAAGAGCGTACATATTTCCAAAATGTCTTTAAAAAAGACGTATTTAAATTTTGGTGTATGCGGGGTTGAATATACATTTTTTTGAAATATATGAGTGATCAATCTTTTTTACTCATTTTAAAGGTCTTTTCTGCAGTAGTGCAGAACTATTTAGAACAGCAATCAATAGCCTGGCCATGATGACTTCCAACCTTCGATAAAAAAAAATAAATAAAAACCTTATCTTGTACAAGGTATATTTAAAATCCCTAAAAAGGGATATATCACAACAAAAAGTTTTCGGAATCAATATTCCATCATCAGTGTTATCACCTAAAATAAGTATAACTCTATAAGTAAGGCAAACGTGAGGTTATATTTTGACAAAGGTAAAAAAAGTGAATAGATAGTTATACTTACAGGTTTACATGCTTTAAGCCACTAAAATATACGGGTAAAAACCCTTGACTTGTTTTTAAACAGTTGAGGTTACATTATATTATCCGATTTTAAAGGATGTTAAAAATATTTCCAGATTAACCCCTGGCATCACATGACATCAACCATATTGGTTGGAAAATTTGTAGGTAGGACCTTACATGGCACAGTTTAGGTGACAACTGAACCGGAATTGCTCTCTGAACGGTGTCAGCACTAGATTGTCAATGTACCTTGACAGACTAATAATATGTGTAGTTACTTCAGCCAAAGAATTAAAATTTTATGTTAATATTTAAAATAATAACAGTAGTGAAAAAACATTTGTTGGAATTAAAATTAATCTACCCTGAACAAGTACATATGATGGATAAATGTAAAAATTGTAGGTTCAAACAAAAGTGAATTAATACTTTCTGTAGAGTACGCAATTATCATTACATATATTATATTATATAATATATACAGGGTGTCCCGAAAAGATTGGTCATAAATTATACCATACATTCTGGGGTCAAAAATAGTTCGATTGAACCTAACTTAACTTAGTACAAATGTGCTCATAAAAAAAGTTACAGCCCTTTGAAATTACAAAATAAAAATCGATTTTTTTCAATATGTCGAAAACTATTAGAGATTTTGTATTGAAAATGGACATGTATCATTCTTATGGCAGGAACATCTTAAAAAAAATTATAGGGGAATTTGTCCACCCCATAAAAATTTTATGGGGGTTTTGTTCCCTTAAACCCCCCAAACTTTTGTGCAGGTTCCAATTAATTCATTATTGTGGTACCATTAGTTAATCACAACGTTTTTAAAACTTTTTTGCCTCCTAGTATTTTTTCGATAAGCCAGTTTTTATCGAGATGCGGCTTATTTTTTAATATATTTACATAAAAATTTTATGGGGGTTTTGTTCCTTTAAACCCCCCAAATGTTTGTGTACGTTCCAATTAAACTATTATTTTGGTACCATTAGGTAAACACAGTGTTTTTAAAACTTTTTGCCTCTTAGTCCTTTTTTGATAAGTTACCTTTTATCTAGATGTGGCTTCTTTTTCAAAATATACCTAAAAACGTAAATTATAAATAAATTTTCAGATTATTAACAGGTCTCTATAATCGTACAAATATGTGGTGGATTCGAAAACTATTCAAAATATCTCAATAAATAGTGGCTTATCGAAAAAGTACTAAGAAGTAAAAAAGTTTTAAAAACATTGTGTTTCACTAATGGTGCTACAATAAGAGTTTAATTGGAACGTACACAAAAGTTTGAGGGGGTTTAAGGGAACAAAACCCCCATAAAATTTTTATGGGGTGCACAAATTTCACTTTAATTTTTATTTAAGATGTTTCTGCCATAAGAATACCACATGTCCATTTTCAATAAAAAATATCTAAGAGTTTTCGATATATGAAAAAAAATCGATTTTAGTTTTGTAATTTCAAAGGGCTGTAACTTTTTTTGTGTCGACTATTGTATATAGGTAAGTGAGGTTCAATCAACCTATTTTTGACCCCAGAATCTGTGGTATCATTTATGACCAATCTTTTCGGGACACCCTGTATAATTATGTTACATATAATCTTAGACAATGAAAAAGACCGTTATGTTGAAACATTTAGGATTGGAAAATTATAAATGTGTACAGAGTTTTGTACTTTTCTAAGATATTAGTTAAGCTGATGTTGTAAACTTAATATTTGGTGTAATTTATTAATAGAAGGATCCAATAAAATGGATAAAAGATTATATACAGTTAGTTTGGTTGAAGAAATATGTATTATTAGATGTGAATGTAAATAAGAAAAGTAGTAATGAGGAGACTGAGAAATCCAGAGACCCGACATCAAAATATCTGGAGATGAAGACTACCAATGATGAGACAGGTGGGATATAAGGTTATTAGTTTGTAAGAAAGGAAAAAGAGGTAGTGATAAAAGAAGGGATGTAGGTTAATATTGGTGAGTTGGCCTGGTAGAGAAAATTAGACCGTGAATGAGGTTTAAATGAGTGTAATCAGTCATAGATATAACTTATGGAAAATGTGGTTCAGAGTCGAAGTGTAAATGAAGATGGATAAGCAAAGAGGAATGGATGAATGGTGGATACCTTGACTATGAGAAAAGTTGACGATGTAATGGAATGAAGTCTCGATTAAACGATACATGACAGTTGACGCAATGGGGGCTATTTTGTTTTTCTTCGACTATTTCTAGGTCCTCATACAGCGGACTGGGACGTTTCGCCGTCGCCGTTTCGCCGTCGCCATTTCGCCGTCGCCGTTTCGCCGTCGAGCCACTTCGCCGTCGGCCGTTTCGTCGTCGAGCCAGTTCGCCGTCGGCCGTTTCGCCGTCGCCATCCCGGCATTGGTTAAGTTTACAAGAACGTGATAACATACTAACTTTTTTTTATACTAAATGTCAGTGTAAATAAAATGCTGATGTTGGTAGTTAAACCAAGTTATATTTTCGTATTTAACTATACATTGTTTTCGTCTGAAAAATACAGTTATTTTCCTAACAAGTGCAGAAAATCATTCTTTTCCGCACGCGACTGCAGTTTGCCGAACGACGCGAAGCGGGAGTTCGGGCAAGCAGTCGAGTGTGAAAAGGAGACTTTCTGCAAGAGTTAGGAACAATATTTTTTCTAAGAGTCTTTAAAAAATTATCAAATCTTAATCAATTAATTTAATTAATATGAAAATACATCCACAAATTAATTCTTTGACAAGGTTGTCAAAACCAAACTTTAAATATAATTAGTTAGCATGACGACGATCTTGGTTTCCATGACGATGATTTAAAACGACTGTTATTGTCTACCGATTTGACTTTCGAATATTATGTCAAAATAATTTTATTTCATCGAATTGTCGCGTTAATTTCATTAAAACAGGAACACAATAAGATATATTTGAAATAAATTAGTAAATAATATCTAAATATTAGTTTATTGCATGTATTAGAATTACTTTAAGGCCATATTAACATATCTAAATTAACACGCGTGAGGAAAGTAAATACCGCGTGCGAAAAAATTACACGCGTGCGGAAAAGTAACACGCGTGCGGAAAAGTGAAACTTTCTAAACTAAAATGCGTGCGCGAAAGTAGACATTTTTGCAAGCTTGTAGAAAAAAATATTTACAGTATTAAAAATTTGACTATTATCAGATTCCCGGAAATAAACAATATTGAGAAAAGGGATTTCAATTTCAATTGTTTTTACTGTATCAAAAATAAAAAACTTCATTATGCAAAAGTGTTCGAAATATATTCGTTCGAAAACCATTCAAAACTTATATACAAGTAATGGCGACGGCGAAATGGCTCGACGGCGAAATGGCTCGACTGCGAAATGGCTCGACGGCGAAACGGCGACGGCGAAATGGCGACGGCGAAACGGCGACGGCGAAATGTCCTAGACCCCTCATACAGGTCTAATTTTAGTTAGCCTTTCTGAGGAATGTTGTGTAACAAGGAGACTTCTTCTGGGATGTTGAGAGTATGTTTTTGTGGTTTAAGATGTTGTGAGAAAGTGAACGTGTTCTCTCTTTTGGTATGTTCTAAGGAACGAGAAGCTAGTGATTTACACTACTATCTATACTACTGATCTCCACTAAAGAAGAAGACTGTAGATGGCAATTGATTGAATTCCAGCTTGCATGGCGGCGGGTAAAATCTACTGCTATACGTAATTATGTATATCTATAGCTACTATACATAATTATTTGTTAATTCCGTATAATTTGAAAAACAGATCTATCAAATCAATTAAAGAAATTAGAAACTTAATACTCTATTTGGGTTGTCGGTTTTCATCCTCATTACCGTAGGGCTTACAGTCGTTTATTGGGAAAAGGTTTTTCATTAAATATCGAATTAGTTCCATCCTACCTGATTTCAGAACCTTAATCCGATTCACTAAATTACAACCAGTTTGTTTAAGCTGTAGAAAAGCTTTCCTAAGACATTCCGCTCTTAAGATACACAAATCAGACCGATGCAACACAGTTTCGTCGAAACTAAGGTAGTTTGGGTATTTTCAAGTCCTTGCGATATAAATAAGACGATCAAAGAGGAGTTGAAAATAAATACGGAGACTGGAAATTGCTTCCTATGCCGGAAGGGTCTGACGCCGTCTGATCCAAGCTGATGAAGGTTTTCTCTTGCTCTTTATGAAACGTACTACAGAGAAAAACTGGCTGATGGGTAAAAAAGTTCCACTCTTTTAGTCTATCTATGCTACACTGTAAAAAAATCGATGTGGAAGTAACGGTATATTGTGAGATTAAGTATTTTTATTTTATTCAAACACAGTTAATTTTACAAACACTTTTATTTTACAATTTGTATTGAAAATAACTAAGTTTAAAAATGACTTCTTTGCTATGATGAGTATGCACGACAATATGCGGTAAAAGCGAAATTATCGACTATAAAAACCATTTAGTAAAAATAGAACGACAAAAAATACAGGTATCTGGTTCAAATTGTTTCTTAATAACGGTTAAAGGATTTTTAACCTAGATTACTTATCCATAAAGTAGTACTTTGATTATTAGGTTAATAAAACAGAAGGACTAATTTTTATGTGCAGGTATGATAGTGTCGCTTTAGTTGTTTGATTTATGGCAACAGATCGGCGCCAACGAGATTATTATGTAAATAATCTTTTCTTCTAATAATAATGACTTTAACGAAGATTTTAATAAATAAGACAATCAACGAGGAGTTAAAAATAAATACGGAGACTGGAAATTGCTTCCTATGCCGGAAAGGTCTGACGTCGTCTGATCCAAGCTGATGAAGGTTTTCTCTTGCTCTTTATGAAACGTAGTACAGAAAAAAACTGGCTGATGGGTAAAAAAGTTCCACTCTTTTAGTCTATATATGCTACACTGTAAAAAGACTCTTCTAAATCACGTAGAATATATTTTATTTTATATATTTTATTGTGACTGCTCATTGTCCCTGTTTTAAACTAAGTTTAAAACTAACCACTTTACTATGTCAAGTATGCACGCTAATATGTGGTGAAGGTGAAGTGATCGATTATTAAAACTTTTTAGTAAAAATAGAACAACGAAAAATACAGGTGTGTGGCTCGAATTGTTTCTACATAACCATTAAAGAAATTTTAACCTAGGTAATCCCACGTGTGCATCCCATTATATTTAAGTATGCACCTTTAATGCATCCATATTATATTTAAAGGGTTTTTACCCGAATATTTCTTTAGTAACTCAGCTGGCATCCAATCTGTCTAACACTGATGATGATTTTTTATAAAATCGAGAACGTTTTGTTGTGATGTAGCCCTTAAAGGGATTTTTAAATAAAACTTTATACCTTTTACAAAAGATTTTTTCCAATTTTTGTGATTGATGGTATACAGCCAACTACACAAAAAACTTTTCTTTTCCTTGTGGATTTTATTTATACCTTGTCTAATAAATATTGTTTAATGAATAATATATATTTGCCATTGGTACGTTTGCTTTTTATTTCAGTTTCTACTAACAGTATATAATATAGCAGGATAAGGTAAATAGTTTTTTAAAGTAATCCCAGGCTATTTTCTCCATTGTAATTGGTTTCTTGTTGTTCATCACTTCCAAATTCTCAAGCTAGTCGTAAGTGGCGCCCACATTCAGTTTTTTAGTCAACTCCGTATCTCCGCTTATAGTACCTTTATTTATTTTATTATATCTCCAGTTGTCTTATCTTATTGCATTCATTTTTGGTGTTAACAGGTCTCATTTTCTCCCTTGTTTATACAGCGTGTCTACTTAAGTTCGAAACATATGGGAAACTTTTTTGTTATGCATTTTACGAAAAAAAAATATTGTTTATAAAAAGTTCTGCATGCTCCAAAACCTAAGATTCAATCATCAGATATCAAATCGAGAAATCAAATTCTCAATATTATACGAGGTATGTCAAAAAATATGAACTTCGTTCAAGAGTAAAGTACCTTTATTTCTCTCAATATCGAAAATTCTTATTATGAAAAGTTGTTTGGAAATATAAACTAAGATCAAATATGCAATTACATGGTTCTAACTGGAAAAAAATATTTTCCAAATTTTTCTCAAATTTATTGATACTAACTTCGTTTTTATTTATTACACATACGATAACTCTTTTATTATTACTTTTACGAAAAAAAGGTATTCTTTATAAAAAGCTCTGTATGTCCTAAGGCCGAAGATGCAACCATCAGATATCACATTTTATTAATTTTATACGAGGTATGTCAAAAAATATGAACTTCATTCAAGAGTAAAGTACCTTTATTTTTCACAACGTTGAAAACGGCTATTAAAAAAGTTGTTTAGAATTAAAAACTATGTTTCGATATGCAATAACATCCTTCTAATTAAAATATTGTGAAATATAAAGGTACTATAATCTTGAGCGAATTTCATATTTTTTGACACACCTCGTATAAAATTAATAAAAGTTGATATATCATGGTTGTCTCTTAGATTTTGGACCATGCAAAGCTTTTTATGAAGAATAACTTTTTGTCATAAAATGAATAATAAACGAGTTATCATATTTGTAATAATTAAAAACGATGTTGGGTATCCATAACTTTGAGAATTTTTTTTTTCAATTAGAAGCACGTAATTGCATATTTGATCTTAGTTTTTAATTCTAAACAACTTTTTATCATAAGAATTTTCGATATTGAGAGAAATAAAGGTAGTTTATCCTTGACCGAAATTCATATTTTTTGACATACCTCGTATAATATTGAGAAAATTTGATATCTGATGATTGAATATTAGGTTTTGGGGCATGCGGAACTTTTTATAAAGAATAACTTTTTTCGTAAAATTAATAATAAAAAAGTTTCCCATATGTTTCCAACTTAAGTAGACACGCTGTATAATTTTATTATCCCATATTATATTCGTTTTTTTTTATAATAACTTCATATAATATGTACCTACATGCTTTTATTGTACAAATACAGTATGCGCCAAAACAAACGACACTGAAAAATTAAAGCTTTATTAAACATGAAAAATTAAAGAACAACATTTCAAATAAATCGAATTTTAACTTTTGCTTCTATACAAAATGTGCTCGCCATTGCGTTCCAAGCAGTACTCATAAAGCTTAACAAGATTGCTTAGCATAGTTGTCGGTGGGTTTTCTGTAAAAATGGCTTGTTTCAGCATACCCCATACGTAAGCATCAAGAGTTGTTAGATCAGGTGAATGAGAAGGGTAAAGAAAATTTGTGTTACGGGAAATTACGCGGTCTTCAACATTTTTTCGTATCAGATCTAAGGATGCTCTCGTGGTATGACAAGTAGCCCCAGTTGGAACCATTGGGTGGGTATTCAACTGTATGTTTCTGGCACGACAGAATTGTCTGAGATCAATAAAAAATGGTGTCAAAATTTGTTTTCTATATCGCACTTGATTTAGTGTAACGGGTCTTCTACGCTCCTCTTCCGAGAAGTAAGGGCCCAATAATCCATTACTTGACACTGCGCACCAAATCGTTACACGGTCACTATGAAGAGGTTTCTCTACGATGATGTCTGGTCGTTCAAAACCAAGAAAACTATTTGTCTGTCGATTGATAAATCCATTCAGATGGATGTGACATTCGTCTGTAAACCACACATTAGAAAAAAATAGGGGTTGTTCATAAACCATTGCCAAGTCTGAAGCACAATAAACAATTCTTGATTTCTTGTCTCGTCTTGTCAAGTGTTTCCAAATATGTATTTTATAGAGAAAACCGCCAATCTTCTTAAACATTCTTCGGGTAGACGTTTCACTCAAATTCATTTTTAGAGATGTTCTGCGGAGACTTATTTTTGGTGATTCTAACACCTGTTGAAATAGCCTTCTTTGATTCGTATTGGTTGTCACGGTAACTGGACGGCCAGTACAGCTTTTGCGTTGAGTTAGAACGTTTCGTGTTCGTCGAAATTTTGCAACAGCTCTTAACAAAAGTCCTTATTAGTCGGTGCAGGCTTCTGAAACTCTTCCCGAAATTGATTGGCAACCATTAACAAACTAGGTCTATTTGATCGTCCATTCCCGTATGAGCGGAAATAATACTCGATAATAAATATTTTTTCTTGCGTTGTAAGCACCATTTCGAATCTTTTTGACAGTTTGTTAGAATAAACAATGTTTAAAAATACCATGACAACTATTGTCACTTGTTTCATATGACGCGATTATATTTCACAGGCTTCCTGATTTCAGTGTCCTTGTTTTGGCGCATACCGTATAACAAAACTAACGAAACGATGTTTTACATGCTTATTCTTCCTGTAGACAGGACCGCCGAGAGGGCGGTACAGCCGGTACATTTTATCGGGGCCCGGCGTCTACCAGACCAAAGTCGTAATTTTTCCCGTTTTTTTGCTCTTCACTTTATGTCCATAATACGTTTAATTAATCCTTGGCTATAATATTTAACATGACCTTTAGTTGATTTGCTGTAAAATTTTAACAGCAATAAATCACAGGAGTCAAATGCTGCAGTGCAGTAAAATAACTATGGATATGGAGTAGGGTGGTTCAAGATCTTATGTGAAAAACTCAAGTTGAATGTAAAACCCAAGGGACCCCCCAATTCTTTTCTAATTTAAAAAGGAAATAAGGAGCCAAAATATGAAAGCCGTAAGTCACTTGAAAGGCAGTGCTCAATATTGTTTACATAATGAAAACGGGAATATTTTTATCGATTTTTAAAAAAATTGCAAGACATGTTAGGATACAAAAACATAATTTATTTGTTTATTTTACATTGGAACCCATGTTTAAAATAAGTACATTTTATACTGAAGACCATAATAAAAATAAACTCTTTAAATTTTGTCTTTGGAAATGGATGGTTTCTTCTGTAGGCTTTCTAGAACGGCCTTCTTTGTTGGCTCAGTCGGGACTTGTTTTCGATTAGCCTCTACAGTCTGCAGTAACAGCTGTTTTTCGTACTCATCATTTGTTATGAGTTTGTTAAAATCTTAAAATAGTTTTACACCTCTTTCTGCGATGTCATTGACCACTTTGATTTTATTTACTGTATTTTTTGCCTCTTTAAACTCTAGGTCCTGTTCCCATTCACTTGGGTGCTTGTTTAAAAAGCTTTGCATAATGTTTAGCTTAGTTAACAACAACATTGTTCTACTATTAGCAAAATCTGCCAATTCACATTCATCACTTAGGAAATCGGCATTTCCTTTAATCCTCCTTGGCGGTGCCAGGACAGACATCTTATTCACTATGCTCACTTTGTTTTCAAGGCTCACTTTTTTGGAAAAAAGTGATAGCCCGACCATTTCGTCAGATAGGTACCACAAATGTGGCTGCAAGGCTTTTTTGATAGTTTTAGCTATATCTTCATGAATAACGCGGTATTTCCCAGCATCCTTCCAAAAAATTAGGTCGTTAAAAGCTGCATTGGCGCTGATTGGAGCTTCAACCCAGTTTTTCACATACAAAAGTGCACCGAAACGGATAAATCTGTCTAAGTTTTCTTTCTCCTTGTTTGTGAGATGATAAACTCTTTGACCTAGGAAAAGGTACAACTTATATGCATAAATAAGCTTAGATATCTACCGAGCGTGGTGTATACGCCCAGGTGCTCTCCAGTGAATTTTTTCTATTGGTTGTCCCAACACGAACAGCGTCAGTTGAATAAGTATGAGGTAGTCATCTCGAGGATGGTCTTTCTTACTAAGATGAGGTAGCAAGGACTCGATGGCTCTGTTTTTAACTCAGCTTCTCCAGGGGGAAAAATTGACGGTGTGTAATCTGATCGATCAACTGCATTCCATGATTCCTTTAACCTTTTAAATAGGGGAATTTCAGGAGAGCTTGAAGGTCCCAAACATAATGCAAATACTTTGCTCAAAATGATTTCCATTATGTGATGGCGATACGATAACCATAGAAGTTCTTTATTCAGCTTATTTTCAAGGAAAGTACATGCACCACTCTTAAGACCAGTATTGACGGCTGTGTCAAAGCCCATACCATTTATCATCGAGATCCCATGTTTTAGAGTTTTAAGTATTGCATCTCCAGTGTTCAAACTGCTGAAAATGTTTAATATCAACTGTAATAAAGAGATCAACAGCTTTGTTAACTTCTGAATCCTGAAAAACAAACAAAAAAACATTTTCTAAACTTAAGTGCTTCACGGAAATTTATGAAAACCAAATGTTGAGCACCTCCTTCCATATGTTCTAGGGTGTTAAGATTTGGCATAGATTATTCTTTTATTAGATATAACAAAATGGGAGGGTCCCTAGGTCTCTTAAAAACACTTGAGTTTTTTGGACCACCCTAATATGGAGATTAAAAATATATCAGGGTTTCTAGAAGATTTACAAAAAATCAGAAATTGATTGAAGAATATCAAGGGTCAGAATCTAAAGGGATCAGGTCTTCCATTGTTGAAGAATTTAATTAGTTACCAGCAATTATGGAATAAGTCCAGAATTTACATCAAATAAAGAAAAACGGCGCATGAAGCCTGTGAGATTTTTTGATAATTGCCTGGGCCTAGTAGTGATGCGACTGATAGTTTTGAGCCCGAAGCAATATTTCGCTGTGAACTATTTAATATTGTCAAATAATAAGCAATTTAACCAGAATATTTAATGCGGCAAATGAAATTCATTCGCTATTTAACATTTTGTGGACATTCCGAGATGACGATAATGAGAATATTAAGAAAAAAATTGATATATTGCGCGAGTTTTATAAAGAAGACATAAGTGAAGAATTGATAGATGAAATTTTTCATTTGAGAGCGATATATAAGGATAATATTGGTAAATCTCAACTTTCTCCAATCTTCTTCTTTACGTGCCATCTCCATGACGAAGGTTGGCAATCATCATTGCTATTCTAACTTTTCACTACAGCCCGAAAGAGTTCAGTTGAACTAGATTCAAACCATTCTCTGAGATTTCTCTGCCAGGGAATTTTTCTTCTACCTGCGCCTTCATTGAATCTTTCGCTGCGATTTCTCCAATTGATTTATTTAATAAAATTAAACATCTCAAGTTAGATTCATTATTTCCTAACGTCGTTATTGCGTTAAAAATATTTTGCACATTTCCGGTGACAGTCGCAGAAACGAAAAGATCCTTTAGTTTTCTTTCCCGCATAAAGAATGCTGTGATATCTACACTGAAACAGAATTGGTTGACTCGCCTATCAACTTTGTGTATTGAGAATGATTTGGTAAAATCATGCAATTTTTCGAAAGTTATAGACATCTTTTCCAATCAGAAAACTCGAAAAGTGAAATATTTTCACTATTATAAATATAACCAAAATTTAATAAAATTTATATTTCAAATGTTTCTTATTACATATTTTTACTATTGATAATTTTATTTCTATAAAAGTTGAACAATTTTTTCGCTCTTCACTTTTTGTCGGGGGCCCGTTCGTCACTTTTTGCCGGGGCCCGCTCATCCCTCTCGGCGGCCCTGCCTGTAGACATGAAGTTTTCCAAAAACAAATACAAGAAGATTAGACGAAAGAATAAAGAATCCTCCCTTCTCTTTCACCTAAACCTCTTTTTATAGTGTAGCCTATAAAAACTGGCTGGCAGCGAAAGAAAATTTCTCCCTTTACAGATCTATTCTGTGACGTTTGTCCTTTCTTGATTTCGCATTTCAGTGGGAAAACGTCAAAACTTATTCGAAATCCTATCTGAAGGATATTGTTGTGTGGGTTTGAACGAACTGAATAAAGACATAATACGATACCTTTTCAGATATGTTGCATTCTAAGAAGTGACTGGAAAATCATAACCTAAGCTCAACGGAAAGGTGTTTGTGGAAAATTGCGAAAAAACTGGTTAGTTTTATAGGGATTTTGGTTTTGTAGGATATATGGGAATCCAAATAAGATCTGAAGAATTTTAAATAAAAATTGTGCCTATACGATAAAAAATATAAAATATTTTATATAAACAAAAGTTTTTGCTACAATATTATCATGCTATTGCGCCTGTTATATTGACACAAGAACAGTATTTATGTAGTAAAAACGTTCTTTTATATTGTTACAAAACTTGACTTTTCTATGATCTTTTAGGCACTAATGTTTAGTTTTAGTTGACTTTAGTTATTTTTAATAACTTACTTCTAAACAAATGAAAAACACTGAATTTATATCTTTTTTTTTACAAACTAGTATATCTAATTTATTTATTACACTAAAACTAATAATTTATTTAATTACAAATTCAAGAATATACCGCGCCCGTTACATATCAATGTGCACCGACGTTTTCAAATTCACAACTGAACTGCTAATTACAAACACCTACTATTTACACAACATTTAATGTTGTAGAAATTAATAACATCTCGAATAGTATTTACAAGAAACAAGAAAGAATTTACTCCAAAAGTCGAGAAAGAATAGAACATCATAAATCAGAAAAAAGGTTACTTGGTAAACATCTCGGGTCTGTTAGGCCGGGAGCTGAAAACAGTCCTTATTTAATGTATAAAGAAACGTTTTATAGAATAAAATATTTTTCACTTTTTAAGATTGTTAAAAAAATAAAGGAAAATCAACTAAACCTCTTCATGGATTTTTTATCGGCTACTCCTTATATAGGGTGAGGCAGATAACTGGCCTATTAGAAATATCTCGAGAACTAAAGGCAACATAATCATGAAAATTTGAATAAAGGGGTTTTGAAGGATGATCTATTAAATAAAAATATTTTCATCTCTTTGCAACTTCCGGTTATACCAGAAGTTGCTTATAACTTCGTTTTTTTAACTTCGTATGTTTTTAGATTTTTGGATTCTCTTCGATGTCTTCTTTCTTAAAATATGAGGTTTTGTAATATTATACAGGGTATTTTAAAAGATAATTACGTTTTTTTTATTAATTTCGTAGTAACATTCACACCCTGTAGAATTGTAGTAGTTTGACATCTAAAACTCTACTTACGTTCAAATGATTTTTAATATACTCTACCATTGTTAAGAATCATTAGTATAGCTAAATTTTTAATTTTAGTATACAGGGTTGGTCGAAACTCGGAGTAAGTATTTTCTGAGTTTTCTTAAATAGAACATCCTGTATTTTTGTATTGTAGTAAAATGATATTTTATAGTACTTTTTTATTTCTTAAGCATTCCCTATACCTAACTGCGTTAATTTGTGAGTTATTTGTGATTCAAGCTAAACATTATTTGCAACAAAAAATACGTAAAATTTTATTAGGTTGGCCGTGAAAATAATCAGTCCCAAATAATTTTTCAGAAATAAATACATATTAATCCAGACTGGTCCTTAAAATTACCAATAATGGTTTATCTATCAAAATACCTACTGTAGTTAAGATTGTTGGTGCGATTAACAATTAAGCACAAATTAAGTCAGTTAGGTATAGGAAATGCTTAAGAAATAAAAAAGTACCATAAAATATCATTTTATTACAATACTAAAATACAGGGTGTTCTATTTAAGAAAACTCAGAAAATACTCATTCCGAGTTTCGACCAACCCTGTATACTAAAATTAAAAATTTAGCTATACTAATGATTCTTAACCCGCGAGTAGTCGCGCGGTGAGATAGAATCTCAATTTTTATCCTTTTTCGCGATAACTTGATGAAAAATTTTGAAATTTTGAAAAAATTTGGTAAGTGCCTCAAGGAAGGGTGTAGTAATGCGTAGGAATTTTGTTTTCTTCTTCTTCTTCTTCTTTTTGTGGAATTTATGGCTTTGGGGAGAGCCAATTAGCTTTAACCCGCGAGTAATCGCGCCGTTAGATAGAATCTCACATTTCATCCTTTTTCGTAATACTGTAAAACCTGTCAGTAACGGCCACTAAAAATTAAAGAATTATTGGCCGATATAGAAAGGTGGCCGCTATTGCCAGTTTTTGTAGTCTACATATAATTGGTTTGGGAAATTTTTAAACTGGCCGTTAGGACAGGTGGCCGATGTTGGCAGGTGGCCGTTAACACAGGTTTTACTGTACAGTAAAATTTGTCAGTAACGGCCACTAAAAATGAAAGAATTATTGGCCGATACAGAAAGATGGACGGTATTGCCAGTTTTTGTAGTCTACATATAATTGGTTTGGGAAATTTTTAAACTGGCCGTTAGGACAAGTGGCCGATGTTGGCCGGTGGCCGTTAACACAGGTTTTACTGTACAGTAAAATTTGTCAGTAACGGCCACTAAAAATGAAAGAACTATTGGCCGATATAGAAAGGTGGACGGTATTGCCAGTTTTTGTAGTCTACATATAATTGGTTTGGGAAATTTTTAAACTGACCGTTAGGATAAGTGGCCGATGTTGGCAGGTGGCCGTTAACACAGGTTTTTTTAATAAAATTGTTAGAAATATATATTTTCAATATAAAAAGTAGATAAAAATAGTACAAAATAAAAATTTGTTTTAAATTCGTATTTTGAGATAGAATCTCACACGCGACTATCGACGTTACAGAAGTGAGCGCGACTACTCCCGGGTTAACAATAGTAGAGTATATTAAAAATCATTTGAACGTAAGTAGAGTTTTAAATGTCAAACTACTACAATTCTACAGGGTGTTAATTTTGCTACGAAATTAATAAAAAAACGTAATTATCTTTTAAAATACCCTGTATAATATTACAAAACTTCATATTTTAAGAAAGAAGACATCGAAGAGAATCCAAAAATGTAAAAATATGGGTGTCCCATTAAAAAAAACGAAGTTATAAGCAAATAGATGAAAATATTTTCATTTAATAGATCATCTTTCAAAACCTCTTTATTCCAATTTTCATGATTCTGTTGCCTTTAGTTCTCGAGATATTTCTAATATGCCCTTTATTTGCCTCACCCTGTATACCTTTAGAACCTCCAAAAACGTCGTAAGATTTTTTCAGCTTGTGGTATATTATTATTATCCTTAGTATAATTACTCTTATAATATAATTAATATTCTTCTTCTTTTGGATGTGCCTATCCGTGACGAATGTTGGAGATCATCATGGCAATCTTTATTTTATCTGTACAGAAAAGCTGCCCAGATGTGTTGAACCAGGTTCTCTGGTTCTTTAACCAGGATGTTTTTTTTTCTTCGTACACCTCTCTTACCAAATATTTTTCCTTGCATAATGGCTTGTAGGAGAGCATGTCTGGATTCATTTCGCATAATGTATCCAAAGTGTCATTCGATAGATTTTTTAAAAATATTAAACACGTATTTTTCAGTTTTTAGATCCAATCTTCATTTCGCAAATTATTCGATTGTCCCAGGCGACGAGTTCCACCCTGGGCACCAGGTACCTCGGTGACCATCGCCGTCATAAAATTCGTGTTCAGTGACCTCCAAAACCCCTAAGTATAAAATTTTAACTCATTTCCTGAGTTAAAAAATTTAACTCATTTCCTCAAAATTTAACTCGATATTTCCCGAGTACTAAATTGTTCATTTTCCATCTCTTCGAGATACACTTTGAAAATGCATTTTTTCTTGCACAAAAATTTTTGCCAGAGATCAATTTAGTTCACAAAATTGCCTGACACTTTCTCGAATCGAATGCAAAAAGTTGCATGACGATTCATCTTACTGCACAAAATTCCTAGGTTTAATACTTCGTTGCTTCGCCGAGACTCTGAAGCCTCAAAAAGTTTTAATTTTAATGCCTCCAAGAACACGCTTAGTATCACCATGTAACTGTAGAAATTGCTAAAAAATCTTATGTGGATGTAAAAAAGCTGAGATTTCCTGTATATCTCGATGCAGATGCATGAAAGAAAATGTTTGTAAAATAATACATAATACAATGAAAGGTGATACGAGGTACTGTATGATGATATAATTAATTATAAGAATTATAGGATAAAATTGTATTAGGATCATCAAAAATAAAAATTTGTATCAAGAGACTAGCGCGAGAACCTTTTCGCTGTGAGCCGATCTTGCGCCTAAGAGCGCGCTCTTAAAATATCGATATCTTGGCCAAAAATAAGCAAGTAATGTACAATTTGTTTAAGAAAATTATAACTTCAAACGGGTATAACTTTAAGACAGATAAAGATAAAGGAATTTAACAGACTTTGTTGTGTGTGAATTGTATAGCACTCTAGACCTTGTATAGTTCACTGGCATGCTATACATGAAGCTAGAAGCCGAGTTACGATCGAAAAAGCTTCGAAAGATACTTATTTTGCAATTTGCACTAGGCACTAACTTTACAATATATCCCGTTCACAGCGTAATACGCCTTTGGGTTCCCGTTCGCCAAGCCTGTCTATTCTGCCAGTCTTCTTCAGATAGATTTCTTGCTGACATTGCTTTTAAGATTCCTTGAATCCATGTTGTTGGTGGTCGTCCTCGTTTTCTTTTCTCTGGTGGTACCCATTCTAATATCTTTTTGGGTAGTCTTTCTTATCCCATACGTCTAACATGTCCGTACCATATTAGTTGTTGTTTTTCGATGTCTTCTATAATTGATCTTTGTACTTTCATTTGTCTCCTGATGTCCTCATTTCTCACATGTTCTAATCTAGACTTTCCCGCTGCTCTCCTTCAAAAATCCATTTCAACTGCCAATAGGTTACCTTTAAGTTTTTGTGATAACTGCCACACTTCTGAGCCATAGACGATTACTGGTTTTAATATGGTATTATATATTCTTTTTTTCATTTCCGGTCTTATATTTTTTTGCCATAATATTGAATTCAACGCACCTATAACTTGTTTTCGTTTGGTTATTCTGTCTTTTATGGCTTCATCACTTCTTTCTGACTTTGTCAGTTTTACCCCCAAATATGTACATTGGTCACATTTCTTAATAGTGTCATGTTCTAAGTCGAGGTCATCTGCAGTATTTTCTCCTCCTACGCAAAGATATTGTGTTTTTGGACATTTACTTCGAGGCCCCATTTTTTGTACTCTTCCATTAGTTTTCTAGCCATATACTCCAGGTCTTCTTTGTCTTGGGCAATAACTACCTGGTCATCTGCATAGTGCAACGTATATAACGTTTCATCCCCAATAGATAGCCCCATCCTTTTACACTTCTTCTTCCAGTGCCTGAGTGCTTCATCGATATATATTTTGAACAGTATGGGAGATAAACAACAACCTTGCTTCAGTCCTTTTGTTAGTTGAAAACCATTAGACACCTCTTTTCCTATTTTAACTTTTGCTATTGTGTTCTTATATAGCTCTTTAATAGGAACGATTAGTGTAACGCTGATACTGGTTTTCTCCAATACTTTCCACAACTTCGCAACGGGCACGGTGTCATATGCTTTTGTTAAATCGACTAATAGTAAATCTCGAGATCTCAGTGTTCTTTTCTCGAGTATTTTACAATATTTTGAGTTCTAATTATTGGATTTAAGTATAGTAAAAGCCATTTTCTTTGTTGTTTATTAAGAAACAAATTTTATTTGAAAAAAAATTTTGTTGCCTCTTTTAGTTTATGAGCCAGAGGTGTATAAATAATTTTTAAACAATTAAATTGTTTATATCAATTTGTTGATCACTCGGATCGAAATCCAGCCCCGAAATTCGTAATCAGCAGCCAAAAATCCATAAGAAAGCGTTGAATTTGCCCATTAGAATTGAAAATGCAGAAAGTAAAAAAAGTATATTAAAGTGTGTAAATGTATTTAATTTCCTTAGCTAAGCGCTTTCGACATATATGTCATCTTCAGAGCTAATGGTCAAAGTATAAAAAAAGTACCACTACTTCGAGTTGTAGGTGTTTGCATATTAAGAAAGTTGGTATGTTGTGCAACTCCGGATGATGAAAGATTATTTCAATTTTAATTAAAAATTGTAAAAATTGTAAAACAGTAAAAACAACCACTTAGACGTTACAAACATATAAAATTTGATCATGGTAAGGTATCATCCAACCATTTTCGAGTGATGCGAGCAGTTACCTTACCATGACCAAATTTTATATGTTTGTAACGTCTAAGTGGTTGTTTCTACTGTTTTACAATTTTTAATTAAAATTGAAATAATCTTTCATCATCCGGAGTTGCACAACAGACCAACTTTTTTAATATGCAAACACCTACATCTCGAAGTAGTGGTACTTTATGAAGTTATACTTCTTTACCGGCGATAGAGGGTGAATTTTTATATGTTAAAACCTATCAGCCCGGCGCATGCGAATTATAACTTTGTTCTGATTGGATGTTCAAATGACATGTCAAAAATTATCCGATATGGCAGCTGTAGGACAGCTGTGGTTTGGAGGTAAAGGTAAACAAATGTATAATATATTAGTTTTATTGTTGTGAGGACAGAAACAAAAAAGTTTATAATATTGTAGTGACTTTTAAATAGTTTTTAAAAGCAACAGGTACGTAATAATTGTTAATGTATCATGGGTATAAACCTACCTATTTGATCTGCCAAAATACATAGTATGTAATACTTTTATTTATATAATTTGATTACCATCAAAATTTCCATCAATATTCACCTAATATATTGTTTTCTTACTCTATGTTTTGTTGTATTTTTTTTAATTCTAAATCATTTCAATTCAAAATTAAAATAATTTGATCAATTTTCAAAATATCAAAATATCACAAGTTTAATCCGTTTAGTTAGTCGATCTTCGTAAATAATGACACATACACCTGATTTCACCAACGATACCTAAATAGTTGCTTTATTAAGTAATTCTTATCGATAGGAACTGCCTAAGTCAATACTTAGAAACAATCGCGTTTCACAACCAAAAGCAATGCTTATCTAGGAAATGCTTTCCTATGTATTACCTTGGGTATGTTTGAACTATTTTTGATAAATAAAAAGAAGAATAAGATGACATTACCTTACTTTTTCGATTATTTGTCATTATTGTTTGTTTGCCAAGTTGGTTTTATTCAGTTTTGTACTGTTATAGTTATTTTATTTAGCAGCTAGTTATTTGTGAATTAAGTTTGTTTAAGTTTTGTATCTTATTTGTATAATATGTACAGTGAAATAGAGGAAAATAAAAGAGTTGTCAATTCCACATAAGTATTATGACGAAAAATTAAAGTTAGTTGAATTGTCGTTAATGATATAATTTTAAAATAAATATGTTGAAAATTGCTTCTTTTATTATTAATTTTTAATGACACACTTTTAGTGATATCATGAATGGGATTTGAAACACAACACTAGTTTGTTAGGTAGTAGGTAGACTATCATCCATAATTTTGTCAATAGACCTGTAAAAAACTCCAAATGATTTTTTATATTTTCCAACACATATTATATTATTAATATAAAAGATAATACAAAATTACAACTACTAATATACCTAATATTACAGAATAACAGATAAATTAAGGTAGGAATCAAATTATTGACAAACGTCACAAGTACATTAGTCAAAATTGTAAAAACATAACCTGACTGTCAACGATAAGTAATACCTAAAGTTTAGGGAGATCGAAAACCGTATCCTAACGTAAGGTAATGCTTAAGCAGTTTAGGCAATTCTTATCGTATGGTGAAATCGGTTTTAGAGTTAGGAAGTACTTAAACCCACTTAGGTAATTCTTAAATATTTAGGTATCGTTGGTGAAATCGGGCAATAGTGTCCGTGGCTAAGCGTTGAAGGCGAATGAATTCCAATACCAACCGCGCTTATCAGCGCTGGTTCGAGTCCCAATAGAAAGTTTCTTTTTTGTTTTTTTTTAATACATTTTATGATTGTAAGTATATTTATTATATAATTGTATTTTCAGAAAATACGTATTTAGTTAAAAAAATTTTCGACAATTAATGTTCAGACATAATTTGTGGCTTGTTTAATGTGTTTGTGTGTGTTTTATTCTTTTATTATTTTAATTTTTGGCACTGTTCTAATAAAAATGTTTGAGAAGTAGTAAGTATAAATTAGTTTAATATTTAAACAAAATATAAATAAAAGGTATATTAATTTCGTTTAAATCATATAATAGAGGTATAACTTCTTACGTGCGTACAAAGTACACACACATTCTTTTTTTTATACTTTGACCATAAGCTCTGAAGATGACATATATGTCGAAAGCGCTTAGCTAAGGAAATTAAATACATTTACACACTTTAATATACTTTTTTCACTTTCTTCATTCATTCAAGTGTGTACAAAATTTATCAGTCTTTCAACTAGAATTGAAAATTCCACGGTGACCACTATTTGGCGCATACACTATAAATAAATATACACATTTCCATAAAACTTCAGGAGATTCAGTTAAATTATTTAACCGAAAACCACTAGTTAACTAACGCAACCATGTTTGATGTTGCATTAGGGTTTTAAATCACAGAACATCCCTCGAAATACTTTTGCGGATCGCGGAATTGTTGAAATACGTTTCAAATGTAAATCGGGCATTTTGGGCCTAAAGTTGAAATTGTTATTCGCGGCTATTGGTGTGGTCTGTTTATACATTAGTGCAAATGGTTCGGAAACTATGTTACCACGATATCATTTTGTTTAGTTGAAAATATAGTGAAGGGCTGGGTTAGTGGAGATGCAACAAGTGAAACTAGCTTTAAATTATTCGATTGTATCGTTGTTCTCTCTGTTTTATTACTTAGAATGAATAGCGTCATGAATTTTGCCGTTTTCGGTAAACTACTGGACATAAAGCTTACGTAATAGTTTTCGCTGTTTTTAATTGGGTTAAGAGAACTTTAAAATCCCAGATAATAGGCTATTGATTATAATCAAAATAAGATAGCTAAAAGGAACTACAACGTTAACGGGGTTTTATTATTTTATATGGTCAACGGACATCTATATATGAAAAAAACCGCGGAGTGCTACCATTTAAAGGGGTGCGTTTTTGAGAAATGGGTGAATTAGTCCCTGGGCACAGGTTACATTATGGTGGATTCTATGCACTTTTGGTACAAACATATCTATATAAAAATTGTTCCTGGTTAAATTTACTATCTAAATATCACTTTCTAAAGTCAATGATACTTTTTTTACCAAAAATATATTCAAAAGAAAAAGCGCAAAGAAACCCAAAAGAAAGAAATTTTGTTTTTTGTCCCATAACTTTTGTCCACGAGGATATAGGTATAGACATTACTTCACAGAAAAAAAATCTACATATTTCTTCTTTAAAATTTTGTTTAGTAGAGGTAATTAGGATTTATAGTTTTCGAAATATGATTTTTCAAAGTTCGCCACTCACAGCCATTTTGGGCAATTTTCCTTGTTATTTCGCAAATACTGTTGTGTAACATTGTTCTACGTAACTTTAGGTATATGCAGTGATACACGTAATAGGAATAAAAATCAATTACCTTTAAAATGGTCTACTGTATAACGTTGTACGACTTTTTTTAAAGTGATTTAATTATGGTTTTTTAAGCTTTTATACTTTTAACGATTTTTTGTAATATAATATAAAAATAAAATAGTATTATTATATAATATATTATATAATATTATATATAGTATATATAATATTATATTATATTATATATTATATAATACGTAATATAAAAAAGTATTTTTTTTTACATTTTTTACGATTATTTTGTAATTTCTCATTATAACTTTTTTTCTTCTACATTTAGGTATATATTATATTATATAATAAAAAAAGCTTATTTGTTTACTTTAAAATGGTGTATTACAAAAAATTCTAGGATTATTTTTGAATAAGATATTATTTTTCAAAATGTAATAAGTACTTGCAACGATTTTTGATTTTAGCATTATTTTTTAAATTTCTCATTACAACTTTTTTTTCTTGTACATGAATATACAATATTAATATTAATAATCAATAATCAATATTAATATTATAATAATCAATATTAATATTATATTGCTTATTAAAGAGGGCTTACTTTCTGTTCTTTAAAATGGTGTATCATCTATATTTAAATAATGGAAACCCAGTGATTATTTGATATATTTTTACCTGTATTATTTAAAATTATTTCTTTTACAAAAATTACATAAACATTAGTCTTAGAAAACATCACTTTAGTAAACATTATTTAAACGTTGACATTTAAAAAAATTTTAAAATCAAAGTCCGTCTCTTCGTTAGCACTAGCTTCAATATCTTCCTCTGACACCTCAGTTATCTTAGAGTTCCCACAATTAGTACCCATGCACATGCACCATTTGCAGAATATTGATCAACTAATTCCTATCTTCCTACAACCGCAGTTTTTTGTACATCCTTTGGTACATTTACATGCTATTTTTTCAAGAAAAGCTTGTGGTGCAGGAGCTTTGACAGTAAATATTGGAATTAATCCATATTTTGAAGTTTAATATAAAATATAAAAACTCATTAAAAGTATAAAATCTTGAAAAAGATAACCGCTTTAAAAGAAGTCGTACAACATTATACAGTAGACCATTTTAAAGATAGTTGATTTCTATTCCTCTTACATGTACCATTGCATATGCCTAAAGTTACGTAGAAAAAAGTTACAGAACAATATTTGCGAAATAACAAGGAAAATTGCCCAAAATTGCTGGAAGTGGCGAACTTTGAAAAATCATATTTCGAAAACTGTAAATCCTAACGACCTCTACCAAACACCATTTTAAAGAAAAAATGTGTAAGTTTTTTTTCTATGAAGCAATGTCTATACCTATATCCCCGTGGACAAAAGTTATGGGACAAAAAACAAAATTTCTTTCTTTTGGGTTTCTTTGTACTTTTTCTTTTGAATATATTTTTGTAAAAAAAGGTATCATTGACTTTAAAAAGTTCGATTTAGATAGGGAATTTAACCAGGAACAATTTTTATGTAGACGTGTTTGTACCAAAATTGCATAGAACTCACCATAATGTAACCTGTGCCCAGGGACTAATTCAACCATTTCTTAAAAACGCACCCCTTTAAATGGTAGCACTCCACGGTTTTTTCATATATAGAGATTCATTGACCATATGAAATAATAAAACCTCATTAACGTTGTAGTTCCTTTCTGTAGTACATAATCAATAGCCTATAAACAGAGAATTTCAGAGTAATTCCATCTAGTACCGAGACAATCATGCGTAGAGTCGTCCATGGAATTCGAAGCAGTCGTCTCTATATCCACATTTCAAAAACGTCTTTGCGTGGTGTATATGAATCTTTAACTTTCTATCTCGAATACATAGTAAAATATAAAAAAAGACCGGGGATATAACGAGTCTCTTTTTGTTTGTCATAGTAATGTGACCATCGCACCATATCCCGTTTAGTTCAGTCATTGCTGCTTCTTTGGAATTTCGGGTTTACAACTGCCTGTATTGCTAAGTAGAGTTCCAAGATATCTCATAGAGGAGACTGCACCCCACAATAGTTTGGGTTTTAGGAAAGTGTTGTTGGCGACCAATAACCATGATTTTGGTTTTGTTGTAGTTAATCCTAAGTCAAAACTCAGCACTTTCTACCTGGAGCTGTTTATTAAGTAGGTAAGCAATTTCTTCTGGAGTAGAAGCTAAAGTGTAGTATCGTCTGCGAAACGCAAGTTAGCTATCTTGACAAAAACTAGGTTTAGTGCTCCCTCTCATCCAAGACCCTGCGCATTATGAACTCTGCATAGATGTTAAATAATCTGAGAGATAAAACGCATCCTTGGCGCACTTCCTTCTTCAAAGTGCATTCATCAGATAGGAATCTGTCGATTCGAATTACATTAATTTAAACGCAGAACTAAATCGTTTAACAAGGTCGATAAAACAAAATGGAGGAGAATGTATCAATTATCCAGCAAAGGGAAGTTTGCATAGAACTATCAGACTATGGCGAGATTGCAGCGGAAGTTAACGTAGAAACAACGAGAGCAACAAAAATACTTGGCTGACTAAAAAAAAAGAATGTGTGTGTACTTTGTACGCACGTAAGAAGTTATACTTCTATTATATGATTCAAACGAAATTAATATATGTACTTTAAACAGTTTATTTATATTTTAATTAATTATTAAACTAATTTTAAAACTTACTAATTTCCAAAAATTTTTAATAAAAGAATAAAACACACACAAACACATTGAAAAATGCCACAAACAAATGATTTCTGAACAATAATTGTTGGCAAAAATTTTAACTAAATATGCATTTTCTGAAAAAAAATTATATAACAAATATTTTTACAATCATAAAATGTATAAAAAAAAATAAAAAAATAAAAACTTGCATTGGGATTCGAACCCGCGTTTATTAGATTGCTAAGTTTTAAAATCGAAACGTATACTCATTTTGCCACTTACACGTACCTAGCTTGTGGAAAGATAGGCCAACTGAACGTTTTACTGTTTGACATTTCTGAATTTAATCAAATTAGTTTGATATTTGTGAAATTAAAATATTATAATACAAAAAAACATAGAGTAAGAAAATAATATATTAGATGAAGATTGGTAGAAATTTTGTTTTATACGGTGCGCCCCCATGATAAAAGCGCCATAGTATATAGTATATAGGATAGACTTTGAATTAGGAGATTGGGCTTTGGGCTACTCCCAAAATTTCATTAAAATCCATGCAGTAAAATGCAAATATTGTAAACTATTAATTTCTCAGAAAAATGAACTAATTTGAAATGAAAGTATGACTAATAGTCTATTGATTTAGGTATGCAATAATCTATAGTGTGTCCCCGAACATTCTCTCAAATGCAGGAATTAATGATGCGTAGAACCATAAAATATTTTCAAGTATACAAGGTGTTTCTAAAATATCAAAATAACGAATAACTTTGTTATTTTTATAGAATGCCAGTATCTAGTACCCAAACGATAATAGATCGGGTACGATAAAGTTCTCGGGCGGCCCTTCCGTCCAGCGTTTTTATTTTATCGTTAAAAAACCTCGGCTGCTTCTTTGCAGAACTTATAAGAAATTATTATACAGTCAAAATCGTTTACAACGACACCGGCTACAACGTACAATTGGATATAACAAACACAATAGTAGGTCCGGTGAAATGACATATAAAAAAAGCATTTACATTGCTTATAACGAACAAATCGGTTAAAGCGAACATATCTCTTGGAACACTAGCAGTTGAAATATTGGTTACAGCATACATATCTGTACCTCGGAGAGATACAACATCCATTTTTTTTTCAATTATGACCTATTTACACACTATATAATAAACAATTATAACAAATGCATGATTTAAATGACAATAGATTAGACAATGTCCTAATATACTATTGTTTCCATATCCCAATAAATAACTTTAGTAATAACACTTTCTGTTGAAAAAAATTTAAAATTGCTTTCCTGTAAAGTTACGAAAATGGGCATTGTATTGTACTTCTCCGAGGTACCGATATTACCACGAAATGAAAAGGAAGGTTTTATTAATTTATGGTTATGATGGTACATCCGGACAGGGTTCACTTGTAAGTCCTTTAGACACTAGACTTCCTAGTCCATTATCACAAGATTTTGTTTACATTATTACACCATTTGGCCCAAAAGGCCCAATGGTGTAATTGACAGTATTTGGTCTTTTTAAAAATAAATATTGTATGTATGCCCATAGTTTTATAGTACAACGATTTTGAGAACTCGACTTTGAGACTTGAGAACTGAGTATTGTTTATTGACTACCTGTACTAATTCCAATATCTTCATATTTATTATATGTATGTATGTATGTACATATTTAGATTTACGTAAGTACAATAAACACATATATTAATAACATATTAACATATGTGTAATATGTTATAACATATTATAAGTACCTATAGATTAAGTTACACATTTTTGCATCATAAAGTTACAACGAACTGACTGTTGCTACCAGTGTAATATCGTTTATAGCAACCTGTTCGTTATAACAGATAGAACTATAACCTCGTCCAATTTACATACCGTTGCACGTCATCCGCGCCATAGCCTGTGACACGATACCAACACGAAATATCTAGGCGGTAGGTGTGTTCCCCTTTAGAATAATTTTGATTCTAAAAAAGAACACACCCACCGCCTAAATATTTCGTGTTGGTATCGTGTCACAGGCTATGGCGCGGATGACGTGCAACGGTAAGTAAATTGGACGAGATATACTTACAGAGAACACTGGCTACAACGTACAAAAACCGGCAGTCCCTTGAAGTTCGTTGTAAACGGTTTTGACTGTAATTATATAAAAGATTCGGAGAACCGAGAAAAAATAGTTCTGTTATTAATTCGGTGTCTTAGACCTATCGATACATTGTTTTCTTCAATTGCTGAAAATTATAGTCTTTTTTAAAACTGGGGAGCTTTTCATCGGCAACTAAAAGAATTCAAATGAAAAGAAACTTTTGAGTTTTTATAAACGTTTTCTTCAAATTATACACTGTACGTTTCCCGAAGGCTTAGTTGTTTAGGCATTTATTTATCTGTTTGAAATTTAAACGTGTATTGTGCAACCGAAAAGTTTCTTGTAAGAAACTTTTAGAACGGAAATTATGGTTTTGCTATATTAACAAAGAACGCGAATATACAACAGACATTTGCATCTGCTATTCATGATAGTAATGAGAGTATTTTAGATACAAAATTGGAGGATCTAAATATCATTTATTTCTATTCGTTATACTGAGAAAAGTGGTTAATGATAGGAAGAGCGTAAAAGTATATCATATATACAGGGTGTTTCATTAATAATTGTCCATATAGTAACTGGAGAAACCTTAGCACAAAATACGAAGATTTAACTTAAAACACTTAAATAAAATGTGGTTCCTTACTGAGTTACAGAGTGTTTTATCTAAAAATTTAAAAACTATTTTTGCTCAGCATTTTAAAAATATTCTACGTATCCTTTTCATACTTAGCAGAAAGTGCGACTACTATACACCCTACTAAATTATGATTAACAAACGTTTCTAGCTACTACCAGTGGCGTACGACAGGGGATGGTGAATGTTTGACCCTTCTCAAATTCTATGCCACTGGCGGAATTGCCATTTTGGCGCCATTTTTAGATTCTCCATTACTTTCTACGTAAATAATATACTCTTCATTGGTAACGATAAAGTGATTAGTTTTCGAGATATTTGAAGTTAAATATGAAACGGCACAGTTATTTTGATTAACAATTTATATGATTCATATGATTAAAATTTAAAAATTATTTGTACCCATTACTTTAAAACTATTTGGCGTATCCTTATCATACTTGGAAGAAAGTGTAGGTACTGTATACCCTACTAAATTAAGATAAATAAACGTTTCTAGCTACTACCAGAGGCGTACGACAGAGGATAGTGGCAGGTTGACCCTTCCCAAATTCTACGCCACTGGCGAAATCGCTATTTTAGTGTAATTTTTTGATTTTCCAAAACTTTTTATGGAAATAATATACTCTTCATTCGTAACGATAAAATGATTAGTTTTCGCGATATTTGAAATTAAAAATGAAGCGACACAATACATTAATCAAAATGACCGTGTCGTTTCATTTTTAACTTCAAAGATCTCGAAAACTAATGACTTTATCGTTACGAATAAAGAGTATATTATTTTGATAGAAAGTGTTGGAGAATCCAAAAATTGAACTAAAATAGCAATTCCGCCAGTGGCGTATAATTTAAACAGGGTCAAGCATTCACTTTCCCCGTCGTACACCTCTGTTAATAGCCAAAAACATTTGTTTAATATAATTTAGTAGTTTGTACGGTACCTACACTTCCTGCCAAGTATGAAAAGGATACGCCGAACAGTTTTAAAATGCTGAGCAAAAATAGTTTTTTAATTTTTAGATAAAACTCAGTAACTCAGTAAGGAACAACATTTTATTTAAGTGTTTTGGGTTAAATCTTCGTATTTTGTACTAAGGTTTTTCCAGTTACTATATGGACAATTACACTAGTCAACAAATTAACAAAAAAAAGTTGCGACTGATGTTAAAATGGCTGTATCGGGGAGTTTAAAGCATCCTGAATGCGAATTCAAACACCAAAATGTTCCATCACGTATATATTTTGAGTTATCTGCTTCTTAAAGTTCCGCGCATTTCTGCTTATGCGTCCACCGTACATTGTCTGGTCATGTGAAATATTAGATTTGGAGTTATAGAATGCATCAAATATGGCTGTTTATTATAAAAATTCTTATATACTATATGCATATAAGTTCAACACTACTAGAAACAAAAATTATATTAAGTCTTTTGCATATCCCAATTTTCCCATATCACTATTTGGATTAACACAAACACACTTTTATCCTGCATAGTAAAAAACGAGGATAGCTCCTGGTTACAGTCCTTAAATGTTATAAGTTGTCCTGGCTAGTAAATTCCATTAAAAAAATCCATTATTGTAATCTAGAGCCTATGGGTTAAGCATGACCTTTGGACAAGGGAAGGTCTCGAACTAAATCATGTAATTCGGCTTTTTGGATGCAATAAGGTGCTTTTACGTCGCTTTCGGGAAAATAAGAATCATTATTTTCTGATACATCATCAGATTCACTTTTGTCACCATACATTTCCAAATATTTCGCCTGATTTGCCGAGGTCCTAGAACTGGTAAATCTTCTCCATGAAAAACCGGTTTTATTGCTGAGGTAATATCTGGATATTTAATTTTATGCTTGTTCTTCCTTGAAAACCCAGACACTTTTGTCATGCAAGAGTAACAGTCGTTAAAATGGTTTAGAACTATATAACTTTAAATGGTTAGGTTTACTGATTAAGGACTACCTTTGGTTTGTTCTTTATTTAAATGTTAATGTGTTATTTGTAGACATTAGATATCCCAGTGTGACCAAATTATTCACAATTTTTAGGAAAAACGTTAATTTGATAAGATCACGCACCGATATATTACAAATGACTGTTTTAAAAAAATTTTAGTAAAATACTCATAACTTAAAAATCATAACTCATTTTTTTTTTTGAAAAAATCATAACTCAAAAATCTTACGTGTTGGGAACTTTTTACCATCATAATCATATTTAGAGAGCATTAATTAACAAAAAACACCATTTTGCTTCCAGTCGCAAATTGGTTGTAAACTAGTGTTATTAATGAAACACCCTGTATACAATATTAGACAATGACGCGATATTACAATTGATCAGCTTTTCACCCAGCTGTCGATGTAATGAGTGCGGAGAATATAGGCTAATAGTCCAGAGAAATAAGATTTTTCTCGTGACACATCCCCCTCCAGGCCGAAATCAAGTTTTTTGAGTAGTATGGACATCTATATTAATAACCTATATGTTTCCTGCAGCCGATTTTGATCATATACATATTTATAAACAAATGAAGATCAAAAAACAGTAAATTTTCGCTTTTTTCGTCTATAACCAAAAAGTTAAGCATTTTAAACAAATTTGAGAGTAAGAACCTCATAATTCGACTAAAAAATTTCAATACGACGTTCGCTGAATATGTCTATCCTTATTGGTTGCTTAGAAAATTGCAAAATAAATCATAAATTTTGAGTTTTTATAAATATTCATAACTTATGTAAAAATTAACCTAGAACCTTCTTATTACACGAATTGCTGAGATTTCTCGTGCTTAAATTATATTTTAAATTTCAAAGCAATTGGTCAAATAGTTTAAAAGTTATTTAATTTGTTTATCCCAAATTCATTTTTTTTGCAACACTACAAGTCAGAAAATTATGCGGTTACAGTAAGACTTCTGACAGTTAATGGAAGAAGAACACTTATACTATTGACTTAATTAAAAAAAATGACAAAAAGTAATTTTAAACAGTGTAAAATTATTTTGCAAAAACACGTCGATTCTTTGCTTACTTATAAACAATTAGAATAACTTTTTAACCGTTACCCGTAGAAAAATTATTTTTTCATATTTGTAAAGACTGAATTTTTATACACATTTAGAAAGAAAAACAATTGTCCTAGGACACTTAGGGACGAAGTTAGCCCCCCCTTTTTTTAATTCACAAGTTTTTGCAAAATAATTTTGCAGCATTTAGAATTATTCTTTGTCATTTTTTTTAATTAAGTTAATAGTATAAATCTTCTTCTTTCATAAACTATCCAAAGTATTACTGTAACTTCATCATTTTCTGACTTATAGCGTTGCAAAAAAAATTAATTTGGGATAAACAAATTAAATACCTTTTAAACTATTTGACCAATTGCTTTGAAATTTAGGGTATATTTTAAGCACCAGAAGTCTCAGCATTCCGTATAATAAGAACGTTCTAAGTTAATTTTTACACAAGTTATGAATATTTGTAAAAACTCAAAATTTTTGATTTATTTTGCAATTTTCTAAGCAACCAATAAGGATAGACATATTCAGCGAACGCCATATTGAAGTTTTTTATACGGTTTATGAGTTTCTCACTCTCAAATTTGTTTAAAATACTTAACTTTTTGGTTATAGACGAAAAAGCGAAAATTTGCCGTTTTTTGATCTTCACTTGTTTATAACTATGTATATCATCAAACAATATCGGCAAATTGTTATGGAAGCTACCCACGCCTAAAAATTTGGGCACGGTACTTAAAGAAGAAGATATCATCAAAATCGGCTGCAGGAAACATATGGGTTATTAATATAGATCTCCATACTACTCAAAAAATTTGGTTTCGGCCTGGAGGGGGTTGTGTCACGAACATTATATTTTTTTTCCTTATTTTTCTGAACTATAATAAGTCTAATGAGTCATGCATTAAAACTTGTTCTTAAAATAATTATACATCGCAGAATATACAAGACACACAGTTTGGATTCATGAAAGGTGTAGGTATAAGAGACGAAGAAGAATGTATGTAATTTATTTAATTCAAAATACTCTTAACTGTTATCAGAAAACCGAAAAAAAATGTTTATTTGAAAAATAAACATTGCTTTTCGCTTAAATTCAATATTCAAGCCAGCTCCCGTTAGGCACCTGCTTTTTGGAAGTTTGAATATTTAATTTAAGCAAAAAACAATGTTTATATTTAAAATAACCATTTTTTTCTTGTTTTCTGACAGTAGTAAATGTATTTTGAATTAAATAAATTACATACATTCCTCTTTTTTGTCAATTAATTTAACTTATAAAAATTGTTTTTGGACTGTATATACAATGATGTTAATGTTTATATTACTGAATACAGAATTGAATAACCTTTCAAATGAGCTAGCACACGACCCCTATTCTTATTTAAAAAATCATTGATTAGGTACGTTATTACGCCCAGATGGATGACGTCACTCGTGTGATATATATGCCAAAATATAATAATTTTAAAAATAAAAATCGGCCTGTTTCGGCATTTTCCCGTAAAGTTGCCGGTTTACGAAATAACGAATTTATTCCTTTCATTTGCACCATACTGTATAAAGATTCATAGTGTTGAATAATAGTATATTATTCAACGAGCATGTAATGATGGCTATTACTCACGATGATGAAGTTTGCGACACGAGCCGTAGGCGAGTGTCGTAATTCATCAGAGTGAGTAATAGCCATTACATGCAAGTAGAATACTATACTTTTTCTACGACCTTTTTTATTTTAATTAGTAAAACAACATAATTATCAATAACTCGAGATTAAAATTATAATTTACAAAAATAAATTTTGTTTACCAATAGTACACGGTTGAATAAATTAGTAAGCAACCAAATTAGCAATGCTGTCTTAATTATGTATTGTAAAAGACACAACAAGAAATAGTCAATTCAAATTATTTTCATAATATCCGAAAAATCATAGGTAAGTATTTTGTACCTACTGTCATTGTAATAAATAGGAAATGGGTATTACCGGTGCGTGGACGTATTTTTAAAAAGTTATAATGCACATTTATATTTAACTATATATAATAATAATAATATAACTATCTATAATATGTTATAATACATTTAGAATATATAACACAAGATAACTTAAAATAGACACAATATAAGTTTTAAATTCCAATAAACACACCAAATACGCTAATGTCACTGTCATTGAAAATGGTAAACGTCAAAATTCATAATAGTAAACAAAGCAAAAAATATACTAACGCATTGTTACAGTTAAAAATCCTTTAAACATTTTTCGAAGTTAATTATTGATATAGTATAATATATTTATATTGATATAAATATATTTATATTGATATATTTATATTATATTGATATAATATATTGATATAGTATAATATAGTATAATATAATATATATTACATTATAGTATTTATTACATTACAATAATTATTATGTTTAATAAACAAGTTTAAGTAAGTAATTTCATTTGCAGTTTATATAAGACTAATATTAAAAGTGACATTCGCCAGTTGAACCTAACTTCAGCCCGTGAGTAATGACCGGTGGGTAACTTCAGCCCGTGAGTAATGAACTATTACTCACGGGTAAAGTAATGGGTGCTATTATCTATTAAAAAATGGCGAATAATGAGCATATTATTAAACGGTCGTAGAAAAACACATTTTTTTAAAGTTTATGAATTTTTCTTCTTAAGAAAAGCTGATGGTTAAACCGAATATTCCACATTAGTCGTACTCTGTTTATTAATGTAGTTTTAATGGCTAAGGAAGTAACTTCCTTGGTTAGCAAAACGGCAAACTTTATCCAACGACATGGCGTATTCCGGGTCAAGATAATATATGTATGTAACTTTTCTCAATTTTATTCCAAGAAACGTAAGAACGTAACGTAACATACCATGGCTCGGAGCAAGCCTTATTAGTCCGGGCAAGTTATCAAAAAAACCCATTTTTGGGAAAAGTTGTTTAGCAGATATATTATTGCTGGAATCGAATCTTAAAGATTGCATATTATATTAGTAATGCAAAGTGCGCAGAAAGTGCGCTATTTTGTTTATTAACAAATTCTCTCCGAAATTAGGGCTAAATCCTATCTTAAAGTTTAGGAAAAGACTCGTCCAATGCATCAACTACAATGTATTTCCAAAGTTCTGTAAAGTAAAAATACCAGGAAACGTTCCAGTCACCCTAAAGAACACCTTCCAGCTTAAAATTTTAAAAAAGGAGATTTGTAACCATTATGGAAAGCTTAACTTCCTAAATTGTAAGCTTAAGGGCTTTTAGAACACTGATGATGGATTTCTTAATCCGAAAACGTTTTGTCTCATTGTGATTCCAATAATTTTTTTTATGTAGTACAAAAAGCAAACTGTCTTGTAAAAAGTATGACTCATTACTGTTTAAATAATGCCCTAATCTTAAATGGATCAAAGGCCAATATGGTAACCTTTTCACCTTCTACTTTTATGCAGATGAGTCCATTAGTAAAACTTGACAATGGGTCAGTGGTAAATAGCCACTCCACTAAGTTGTTAGGTGTTTACCTGGATTCTAATTTGTTTTGGAGCTCTCACGTTGATTATGTAGTGCGAAGATTGTCTGTGCACTGTTATGATATACGGCAACTTTACTATTTTGCTCATGTACAGGGGTCATTCCATTTCAAATCACTCAATTTTGGAGCAAAAAAAATTTTGGACCTCCGATTTGTCTGAAAATTGGTGTATAGCTTCTGCGGGACGTAAAAATAAGATATTTAAGGTCAAAAAAATCTTATTCTTCTTTTTTTCTCAAAATGTTATTTTATGCGATTTTACAGTGATTTGGTGTTTATTTATACAAATTTGCATTTTCTATCGTAAAGTATCAATGAAAAACATAATATTTTAATAGAAGGGACTCAAAAATGTCATTATATGGCATTATAACAAGTTACTTTGATTCAAAACAAGCTTTTGATCAAATTTTATAGTGTAGAAAACGTTAAAATACCGTTTTTTACATTTTTCTGCATTCCCAAAATACATCAAAATCGATTTGGCTGAAAATTTGCCCACAGATAGACAAAACATAGCACTTTAAGTGGTGAGAAGGATTTGAATTATATTACAATACCAAAAAATATATAAAAATATTGCAATATTATAGTCAAAAATATAGGCGTCTACTGTAAGTACAATTAACTTGAAAATATCGACCTCACGATAAAAATTGTTAAAAAGAAATTGTAATAATTGTAAATACGATTTATTTGGAACAATTTCAGTTTCTACCATTTTTGTCGAAAAGTTAAAAATGGCGGAGATATTGAGCAAAACAGGTTCTCCTTTAAAATCAAGATGGCGGCTAACGTAACGGAGGAATTCATTCGTGATTTTAAACTTAGGCTACTATTGACTCCCCTAAAGATCAGAAAAATAAAATTTTGGGCAGCTCGGCATTCAAGGTCAAATTCTATCGCGACTGGACTAATATATAGCTACTTTATATAACTTTTGGCTATCTGTGGGCAAATTTTCAGCCAAGTCGATGATGATGTATTTTGGGAATGGAGGAAAATGTAAAAAACGGTATTTTAAAGTTTTTTACACTATAAAATTTGATCAAAAACTTGTTTTGATTCAAAATAACTTGTTGTAATGCCATATAATGACATTTTTGAGTCCTTTCTATTAAAATACTATGTTTTTCATTGATACTTTACGGTAGAAAATGCAAATTTGTTTAAATAAACACCAAATCACTGTAAAATCGCATAAAATAACATTTTGAGAAAAAAAGAAGAAGAAGATTTTTTGACCTTAAATATCTTATTTTTACGTCCCGCAGAAGCTATATACCAATTTTCAGACAAATCGGAGATCCAAAATTTTTTGCCTGAGTGATTTGACATGGAATGTACCACAGTCAATTTTACAATTTTGCTTGGTTTGTTGGGGAAATTGCTCGCGAATTAATGAGGTGCTTGTTCTTAAAAAAAATATTCGTACCATGACGTTTAGAAGGCGCTTGGATTGCTGTAGACCAGTTTTTAAACAATTAATATTTTAACTGTAATTTCGCTGTATATTTTCAGTTGTGTTGTTTATGTGAAGTCACATAGATGCAATTTTATTTGCAGAAATGATGATTCCTTAATGAGTGGCTACAACTTTCGTTACAGAAATGATTTGGTGACCCCTGTGTTCGCCACTTGACCGTTGTGGGCAAGGGCCCTTACCCAACATGCGTTCGTTTGTATAATAAATTACCTAATTATGTTAAAGAGTCAAATATTTATGTATTTAAGAGAACAGTTAAGGACTTACTTCTGGTAAACACTTTCTATTCGTTAGAGGAATACTTGCAGGCATCTTTTTAATATTTGAATGTTTTTGCGTATATTTTATATGTTTTTATGTTAACTGTTTTTATGTACTTATAGTTTCTACTGATCGTAGATTGTATTTGACGCATTTCAATACTTGCCACTAAAAGATGTACTATAAAACTGGATATATGGTTTATCTCCCAATGCATCAACTAAAATGTATTTCCAAAGTTCTGTAAAGTAAAAACACCAGGACACGTTCAAGTCACCCTAAAGAACACCTTCCAGCTTAAAATTTTTAAAAAGGAGATTTGTAACCATTATGGAAAGCTTAACTTCCTAAACTGTAAGCTTAAAGGTTTTTAGAACACTGATGATGGACTTCTTAATCCGAAAACGTTTTGTCTCATTGTGACCCTTATTTAGGGTATTTTAAAATATACCTTTTACAAAAAACTTGGTATTTTTGTGATTTATGGTATACAGCCAGCTACAGGAAGTTTATTTTCCTCGTGGATTTTGTAAATATACGGTATGGTCAACTTGGCTGCCCAATACATGCGTTTAGCCACTAAAAGATGTACTATAAAACGGGATATATGGTTTATCTCCCAATGCATCAACTACAATGTATTTCCAAAGTTCTGTAAAGTAAAAACACCAGGAAACGTTCCAGTCACCCTAAAGAACACCTTCCAGCTTAAAATTTTAAAAAGGAGATTTGTAACCATTATGGAAAGCTTAACTTCCTAAACTGTAAGCTTAAGGGCTTTTAGAACACTGATGATGGATTTCCTAATCCGAAAACGTGTTGTCTCATTGTGACCCTTATTTAGGGTATTTTAAAATATAACTTTTACAAAAAACATGTCATCATCATTCTCTTTGCCTTATCCCTATGCGGGGTCGGCTTCCCTAATTGCATTTCTCCACACAATTCTATCTTGGGTCATATCAATGTTAATCCCCTTTACCAACATGTGCTGTCTTATCGTCTCCCCCCAGGTCTTCTTTGGTCTTCCTCTCCTACTCCTTCCAGGAATCTGCACTTCAGCTATTCTTCGTGTTGGGTGATTAACGTCTCGACGTTGAACATGACCAAACCATCTTAACCTAGGCTCTCTCATTTTGGCATCAATTGGTGCCACACCTAGACTTCCCCTAATATACTCATTTCTAATTTTATCCTTCTTTGTCACTCCACTCATCCATCTAAGCATTCTCATTTCCGCCACATGCATTCGTTGTTCCTCTTTCTTTTTCACTGCCCAACATTCAGTTTCGTACACCATAGCCGGTCATATGGCTGTTTTATAGAATTTTCCCTTCAGCTTCATTGGAATTTTTCTGTCACACAACACACCACTCGCTTCTTTCCACTTCATCCATCCAGCCCTAATTCTACTGCATGCATCTCCATCTATTTCTCCATTACTCTGTAATACTGATCCTAGGTACTTAAAACTATTGCTTTTCACAATCATTTCACCATCCAAAGATACCATTTTATTTGTAGTAACTCCATCTTTAAATAAACATTCCAAATACTCTGTTTTTGTCCTACTAAGTTTTAAACCTTTTTCCTCCAGAGCTTGTCTTCACTGTTCTAGTTTTTGTTCTAAGTCTCTTTCACTATTTCCTACTAACACTACATCATCAGCATACATTAGGCACCACGGAATGCTGCCCTGTAGTTTCGCTGTTATCTGGTCCAAAACTAATGAGAATAAATAAGGACTAAGCAACGAGCCTTGGTGCAATCCTACTTTCACCTGAAATTTATTAGTCTCTCCCACACCTGTCCTAACACTAGTCGTTACTCTTATACATATTCGCCAGGGACTCCTTTCTTATTGAGTGCTCACCACAGAATCTCTCGAGGAACTCTATCATAAGCTTTCTCAAGATCAATGAATACCATATGACCGTTGGTCTCTTTATTCCTGTATTTTTCCATCAGTTGCCTTACAATGAAAATTGCGTCTGTTGTTGATCTGCCCTGCATAAAGCCAAATTGATTATCGGATATTTCGGTTTCTTCACGTATACGTCTATCGATTACTCTCTGCCATATTTTCATGGTGTGGCTAAGTAGGTTTATAGCCCTGTAGTTTGTACATTGTTGTATGTCTCCCTTGTTTTTGTAGACAGGTACTAATATACTGCTTCTCCATTCGTCTGGCATTTGTCCAACTTCCATAATTCTATTAAACAGACCTGCTAGCCAACTTATTGCTGTCTCTCCCAATGCTCTCCATACTTCCCCAGGAATATCATCTGGTGCGACTGCTTTTCCTTTCTTTATTTTTTGAAGCGCTTGAGCCACTTCCTCGTTTGTTATTCTGATAACCATTGCTGTTACTGTCCCCGTTAACTCCACAGGCTGTCTGTCAAATTCTTCATTTAATAAACTGTCGAAATACTTTCTCCATCTCTTTTTGACCTCCTTTTCGTGAATTAGTATTTTGTTATTTTCATCTCGGATACATCTAATCTGACTAAAATCTCTTGCTTTCTTTGCTCTCTGTTTGGCTATTTTATATATCTTTGCTTTGCCTTCCCTGGTATCAAGTTAATTGTATATGTTTACATACGCTTCTGCTTTAGCTTTTGCTACTACTACTTTCGCTTTCTTTTTGGCGACCATATAGTTTTGAAGATCTATGTCCGATCTGGTTTCTTGCCACTTTTTATATAATTGTCCCTTCTCTTTTATTTTTCCTTGTACTTCAGTTGACCACCACCAAGTCTCTTTATCTTCAAACTTCTTTCCTGACGTTTTCCCAAGTATTTCAATAGCCGTCTCTCTAATAATATTGGTCATTTTTCTCCAAATTGTGTTAGGGCTTCCTTTCATGTTCCAACATATTTTTTCTACTATTCTTTCCCTGAATAGACCTTCTTTCTCATCTTTTAGCATCCACCACTTGATTTTTTGTGGTCCTCTCCGATATTTTTGTTTAGTTTCGCTTTTTTACTTCGATGTCCAGAACAAGCAGCTTATGTTGTTGGCTTACTGTCTCACTAACTATTACCTTGCAGTCCTTGCATTCACGTATGTCTTCTTTCCTTATCATGAAGTAGTCTATTTGGTATTGATGTTGTCCACTTTTGTAGGTAATAAGTTGAGTTTCTCTCTTTTTAAAGAATGTGTTAACAATCGCCATATCCCATGCTGTTGCTAATCCAAGCATGTCATCTCCAGCTTCATTTCTAGTTCCAAAGCCTAATCCCCCATGTCTTGTTTCATATCCTGTCTTGGCTTGGCCCACATGTGCATTGAAATTACCTCCTATTATAACTTTCTCCTCTGTTGGAATATCACTCAGTACGTCTCCTAATTGGTTATAGAAAGCTCTTCTTTCATTCTCGCTCAGACCTGTGTACAAAAAACATGGTATTTTTAAATAAAGTCAATTCGAATTACACCATACTCAATTCCCACTGGCTCTCAGACTAACAGATATAATATGTAACTTTTCTAAATTTTATTCCAAGAAACGTAACATACCATGGCCCGGAACATATCTTATTTGTAGATCTTGTTATAGCCACGTTTTAATTCATTTGTTCGTTTTATTAAGGCAATGAAAAGTGGCTTTAAGAGCTAAGTTTTGGAAGGAAATCTTGTTTTAGAAATATCATTAGAAAAGGGGGAGACAAAAGGAGATAAAAGCAAAGGGGATAGAAACGCCTCATAATTTTGATTATGCCGGTAACTTCTAAAATTTAACCACCGTGTTAAATGTTTGGATTTTATTTTCTAGGTTACAGGATATTCTCATTTACTTATTTTATAGCACAAACGCAGAAACTGGAACGGTTAATTTGTCTTTGTTGAGTTTACGTCAAAAAGTAAAATTCCTCGTCAATTTTTTAATTCCTGAGTTTCTCGGTCTGTTAGAAATAAAACACTTTATTACGACTTAAACGTTTCGGCAATCTTCACCATTTTCAATAAGCACTTTGCTCTTTTTTTAACCCTACAGCCAAATAGTGTATACTTAAAATCTACAATTTATTATACATATTTAGGGGAGTGCAATTAGAACGAAAACATGCATTGTTTCGGAAAAATTCAAACAAGCTTATATTTTTCTAAAACTTTTTTTGTTAGTTTATATACATGTTAAAGTAAAAAGTTCTACTCGCAGATTTGGCCGCTAATTGTTTATTAATTGTTTAAACAATAACAATTGTTTTGTATAAATAATTTTAAAAATATCGATAAATTCATTATTTTACTTTGATCAAATATGTTTCTATTTTGTTTTTGATTATGCTGAATCTGAATATGGCATTGCAATTTGAAAATTGTTATACAGAAGCTCTTATACAGAGTGTCTGCGTAGCTAGGAACCACATGGAAAACTTTATTATTATCAATTTTATGAAAAAAAGTTATTCTTAATAAAATGCTCTGGATAGTCAAAAATCTAAAACTCCACCATCAGATATCAAGTTTTATCAATTTTATATAAGTTATGTCAAAAATATGAATTTCGTTAAAGAGTAAAGTACATTTATATTCCAGAATATCAAAAAATGCTATTATGAAAAGTTGTTTGAAATTAGAAACTATGTCTAAATCTCCAATTTTATCATTCTAATCGAAAAAAAAATCAATTTTTTTTTCAAATTACCGATACTCACCATCATTTTATTACAATTATGATAACTATTTTATTATTACTTTAAAAAAAAAAGTTATTCTTCATAAAATGCTCTCCCTGGTCTAAAATCTAAGATACAATCATCAGATATCAAACTTTTTTAGTTTTATACGAGGTATGTAAAAAATATGAATTTTTCTTAATAGTTAAGTGCCTTTATTATTCACAATATTTTAATTAGAAGGATGTAATTGAACACTAAAACAAATTTTTTAATTCAAAACAACTTTTCTTTATAACAATTTTCGATATTGTGAAATGTAAAAGTACTTTACTCTTGAGTGAAATTCATATTTTTTGGCATACCTTGTATAACATTAATTAAATTTGATATTTGATGATTGCATCTTAGATTATATATACGATGCAGAGTATTTTATAAAGAATAACTTTTTTTCGTAAAACTGATAATAAAAAAGTTATCAATAGGTTCCAAGTTACGCAGACATACTGTATAAGAGCTAAAAAAAAATTTTTGCTGAACGTTTATTATTATTGAAGCTTGTTATTAAATGTATTTTAGGTAAGTTTTACAGAAAAAAGTTTTGATCACTTTGTATAAACATTTTTTTAGCTGGTAATTTTCGGATTTTGTATTACATTTTTGTTATCTTTCTTAATTTTCTTAAAAAGAAATAGTTTATTTCATTTCTAAAGTAATATAATTTAGTGCATTTTTAAGATTACATCCTAAGCTTTAAAAAATCACTTATAAAACTGTAATAGATCTGTTCAAACTTGAGGAATACCGTCTTAAAGTGGTGGTAATTCTATAAAATTACGAAGATTTCAAAAATTACAATTTTTGAGACGTCATATCATTTGAATTACATTTTTGAGATTTTTTTTAAATCAAACATCATTTAGTAAGATGCTTGAAAGATAAGTTGTGCAAAATTGAGAGTTTTATAAGAAAAATTGTATTAGGTACACATTTTTAAATCTTTTTAAACAAAATTCATGTAAGGCTCACTTTCCGCCCACACCGTACTTATGCTCATACATTTTATTTCTTCCTATTGTAACCATAAGATAGCTTAATTATTCTTCTTTCATGCTCAATTTGTAAAATTTTATTTGATCAATTAGTTAAAAAATTACATTTAAATAACTCAACCGTGCACTTCGCCGTACGTTAATTTAGAGTGCGCCAATGTTTGTGAGAAGGGTGACTTTAGCGTTAGAAATAAAAAATTATAGAAGATACAGATTTAATTTTGGAAAATTCTTTATATAAGGTTTTTTTTTTGTAAAATTTTCTGAATTTTTCAATGGTCAAGTCAGTTTTTTCTTTAAATTTATATTTTCGGAGTTATTTAAAAAACGTCTAATTTCGTTGTTCATTTGTTTAATAAAAAATGAAACACCCACTTCTCGAGTAGAACTTTTTGATATGTTGTTTATTAAACATTTCTAAATGAAATTACAAAAAGTTCTATCTTATTTGATTTTTCCGAAGTGAAAATCTATATGCACTCCCCTAATTTATTTACATCAATTTATTCAGTTGTGATATATATTAGAGAAATATGGCTTTTGATATTAATACAATTTTGTTCTTTTTTTACGTAAATCATCTACACTACAATATACATATTTTTGTAGAAGTTCTGTTCTTTGTCTAAAATCTGTACATTTTCAAAGTTAAAAGTATGGATATTTTCTATACACTGCTTAGCTCATGCTGTAGGGGTTAATTTGTCGGTTTGTAAACTATGTGCGCAACAACCATTCAATGTAGATATTGGTGTGTTTGTCCAATATATGTTGAATTGCAGTCTTTACATTTTACTTTATAAAAAACATCCTACTGCATGCTGATCTTTAGTAACCTTGGGTTTAAATTCTGAAAACTATTTGAAATCTGAAATCAGAACTAAATGTTAATATAAATTTTTATAAATTTTTTTTTTTGTTAATATAAATATTTTTAATAGGTACTTTTTATACGTAGAATAAACACAGATAAAATTAATAATATGGCGTAGTTAGACGTAATAAAAACAGTATATGAGATACTATAGGCATATCTTTGTACAGCACAATCCAAATTTTAAGGGAAGTTATAACTATGAGAGCACATTATGAACCTAGCGCTAACGGACATAGACGAGGGAATACTTATAAACGGAAAACGATTGAACAACATAAGATACGCTGATGATACTGTCATTTTTGCAGACAGTCTTGAAGGTCTGCAGACACTTGTCTCCAGAGTGGCAGAAGTAAGTAGCAGGTTTGGGCTTGATTTTAACATCAAAAAACCAAATACATGGTTATAAGCAAAAGGAGGATACCACCTGGTCAATTACTAGTTAATCAACAACCTATAACACAAATCACCAACTTTTGTTATTTTAGTGCAAACTTAAATAAACAGTGGGACCAATCGACGGAAATTAAGATGAGGATCGAGAAGGCAAGATCAGCCTTCGTCAAAATGAAAAAAATCTTTAACAGCCACGATATAAAATTGGAAATAAAAATCCGTTTACTAAAGTGCTACGTATTCTCCGTTCTTTTATATGGCGTGGAGTCATGGAAGCATCACTGAAGCTTAACTGAAGCATCACTGAAGACACTCGAAGCATTTGAGATGTGGTGCTATAGACGCATTTTGAGGATTTCCTGGATAGACAGAGTTACCAACGAAGAAGTTCTACATAGAATGGGTAAAGAGCGCGAACTAGTCGTAACCATAAAACGTCGCAAACTGAAATACCTGGGCCATGTAATGCGCAATGAACAACGATATGACCTACTTCGGACCATACTTCAAGGTAAAGTGCATGGGAAAAGAGGTCCAGGACGAAGAAGAATATCCTGGCTGCATAACCTGCGAAAATGGTTTAACTTAACCACTACCGGACTTTTCAGGGCAGCAGTCAACAAAGTCAGAATAGCCATGTTAGTGTCCAACATCCGTAAAGGATAGGCACCATAAGAAGATAACTATGAGAACATGAGAACGTTACAACATGAGATAGTTTAAGATGACGAACTAACGAACTAACCTCGCAGTCGCAGTCTGATATATAGTTGTAATTGATAAACTTTTATTTCCCAAATGAGCTACAAAGTAGTACTTATCGATTTGTTAAGTTTTACACCATTTACCTACACCATTTTTTACTTTATCGTACTACATACGCAGTATGAGTATAATAGATAAACTTATAGGATCGTGCAAAAAAAAAAAAAAATTTCAGATTTCACTTTTTTTCGACGTTTTGAGTCCCCTGAGTCTAAAAAGCAAATAAAAAAACGCTGGACGGAAGGGCCGCCCGAGAACTTTATCGTACCGATCTATTATCGTTATGGTACTAGATACTGGAATTCTATAAAAATAACAAAGTTACTCGTTATTTTGATATTTTAGAAACACCTACTGTACTTAAAAGTATTTTATGGTTCTACGCATCATTAATTCCTGCATTTGAGAAAATGTTCGATGCCATATTTCGGGGACACACTATAGATGTGTAGATTATTGCATAAATCAATAGAATATTATAGTCATACTTTCATTTCAAATTAGTTCATTTTTCTGAGAAATTAATAGTTTACAATATTTGCATTTCATTCTATTTCGATTACGCCAGTCAATGCGCGAGATTAAGAACAAGATATTATCTCCAAATTCTATCCTACTGCATGGATTTTAATGGAATTTTGGGAGTAGCCCAATCTCCTAATTCAAAGTCTATCCTATATACTATGGCGCTTTTATCATGGGGGAAGTTCCCACCACTTCTCAGGGGTGAAATATTTTTATTTTCGAATTACATGGAGAAAAAGGAAGATTTTTAAGAAAATTTAAAAATTCATTCTATAATTTGATCACATTTTTTACAAAAACCATTCATTTTAAACCCGTTCAACATTTTGAAAGTAGAAATAACACTATATATATATTAAAAGGTATCGTAGAAGGAAAACAATGCATTTAAATTATGGTAGATGGGGAGTTAAATGTATATACTTTTCATTTTTCCTTAAAGTACATTAGTCATATATTTTTTTGCACCATATCTCGCTTAGTTTGTAAGTAACCGACATTTAACGGTGCTCGTTTTAAAGGCCTTTTCAAACACTACAAAAGGTGTTGGTAGCATTATACACCTAAAACCTACCGTTCCTCTGTTATTTCAAGTTGAATACACCAATTTGAGCATGCACCAAAAAACAAACTATTTTCACCTACCATATCTGTTTTTGTATTATAAATAGAACATTTACGAAGGAACGAATCTCTTTATTATTTATAATCTAAAAAATGTTTTATATAGTGTTTTTAGTTAGATGCATAGTTTTTAAGGTATTCACAAAAAATCCGTCCGAAAAGGTGTCATTTTTCAATGAAAATGGCCAATTTTCAACTACGCATAACTCAAAAAGTATTGAGTTCAAAAAAAAAAGTATAGACCAGTTTTTGCTTAGAAATAGGTTCTTTAGCCACTTTCGTGCTTATTTTGACCAACAAATTTTCCACCCCCTTGAAGAAGTGGGAACCGCCCCAAGATAAAAGCGCCATAGTATATAGGGTAGATTTTGTTTCTTGAGCTATTCCCTACTTACTGTGAAAATATCAAGTACATCAATGTAGTAGGATGGAATTCGGAGCCAAATACCCTCATTGACTGCCCTACAATAATGCTCTGCTATGAACGCGTGAGAGAGGACACACATAAGATTATAGCAAAATTTCTATTTACCGTAACTTTTCGAGTTTTTGAGCTACAGCAATGAATTTTATGTCATTGGAAAGGCAATTTTGTATTCTTTCAAAATATGTTAAAATATACAGGGCGTATTTAAAAAAATTAAGATTTTTTATTCATTTCCGGTTCAACCGGAAGCCATATTTTTGGTAAAATTTATTATGATAATAGATAATAAAGTACCATATATGTTTGCAAAATTTCAAATTTTAGTTTCTATTAAGAAGGAAGTTACGGGCACTCGAATATTTTTTTATAAAAAATTCATAACTCCCCTCCTATGGGGAGTTAAGATATATGACTAATGTCATTCAATTTACTGATAGGATATCAAAGATATATCAAAAAATAAAAAAATTCCTTGGAGCCATTTTTGAGAAACTCTAGTTCAAATGTATGTCAAAATGTGACCCCTTAAATATAGGCAACCCGTAACTTTTTCTGAAAAACGATAACATCCTTCTTATAGCCCCATCTTTAGACTATATAACGACTTTTTCAAATTAAACTTATCTTCAACAAGTTTTTAGATAGATAGGGAAATGTGTCGGGTGGGCGGTCGGCCATTTTGGCCGCCATTTTGAATTTGGAAATGTCAAATTCCGTATTTTTATTTACCTATCGATGAGCTTACTTTGAGTTGAATTTCATTCATTTCGGTCAAAATTTGCAAAAATGGGCCCAAAATAACCCCCCTATTTCGGCCCCCCTTTGAGAGGTTTTTTTTAAAAGCTTAGTTTCTCGACAAAATTCTCTTAAACTTACTCATACCGAATTTCATCAAAATCGGTCCAGTAGTTTTTGCTGGGCGGTGGCGACATACGTACGTACGTACATACGTACGTACGTACGTACGTACATACGTACGTACGTACGTTCGTACGTACGTACATACTTCCGACATGTTTTTTTTATTTGCTTTTTAGACTCAGGGGGACTCAAAACGTCGAAAAAAAGTGAAATCTGAAAAAAAATTTTTTGCACGATCCTATAACTTTATCTATTATACTATACTACGTATATAGTACGATAAAGTAATAACAAAGTTACTCGTTATTTTGATATTTTAGAATTTAAAATTAGTTCATTTTTCTGAGAAATTAATAGCTTATATTATTTACATTTCATTCTATTTCAATTATGCCAGTCAAGATATTATCTCCGAATTCTATCCTACTGCATGGATTTTAAGGAAATTTTGGGAGTAGTCCAATCTCCTAATTCAAAGTCAATCCTATATACTATGGCGCTTTTATCATGGGGGCGGTTCCCACCAATTCTCAGGGGTGAAATATTTTTATTTTCGAATTACATGTAGAAAAAGGAAGATTTTTAAGAAAATTTAAAAATTCATTCTATAATTTGATCACATTTTCTACAAAAACCATTCATTTTAAACTCGTTCAACTTTTTGAAAGTAGAAGTAACACTGTATTAAAAGGTATTGCAAAAGAAAAACAATACATTTAAATTATGTTGGATGGGGAGTTAAATGTATATACTTTTCATTTTTCCTTAAAGTACATTAGTCATATATTTTTTTACACCATATCTCGCTTAATTTGTATGTAACCGACATTTAACGGTGCTCTTTTTAAAGGCCTTTTCAAACACTACAAAAGGTGTTGGTAGCATTATACACCTAAAACCTACCGTTCCTCTGTTATTTTAAGTTGAATACACCAATTTGAGCATGCACCAAAAAACAAACTATTTTCACCTACCATATCTATTTTTGTATTATAAGTACAACATTTACGAATGAACGAATCTCTTTATTATTTATAATCTAAATAATGTTTTATATAGTGTTTTTAGTTCGATGCATAGTTTTTAAGGTATTCACAAAAAATCAGTCCGAAAAGGTGTCATTTTTCAATGAAAATGGCCAATTTTAAACTACGCATAACTCAAAAAGTATTGAGTTCTCAAAAAAAAGTATAGACCAGTTTTTGCTTAGACATAGGTTCTTTAGCCACTTCCGTGCTTATTTTGACCAACAAATTTTCCACCCCCTTGAAGAAGTGGGAACCGCCCAAATAGATTTTGTTTCTTGAGCTATTCCCTACTTACTGTGAAAATATCAAGTACATCAATGTAATAGGATAGAATTCGGAGCCAAATACCCTCATTGAGTGCCCTACAATAATGCTCTGCTATGATCGCGTGAGAGAGGACACACTTAAGATTATAGCAAAATTTCTATTTACCGTAACTTTTCGAGTTTTTGAGGTATACCAACGAATTTTATGTCATTGGAAAGGTAATGTTGCATTCTTTCAAAATATGTAAAAATATACAGGGCGCATCTAAAAAGATTAAGATTTTTTATTCATTTCCGGTTCAAACGGAAGCCATATTTTTGGTAAAATTTATTGTGATAATAGATAATAAAGTACCATATATGTCTGCAAAATTTAAAATTTAAGTTTCTATTATGAAGGAAGTTACGGGCACTCAAACATTTTTTTATAAAAAATACATAACTCGCCTCCTATAGGGAGTTAAGAAATCTGACTAATGTCATTCAATTTAGCGATAGGATATAAAAAACATATCAAAAAATAAAAAAATTCCTTGGAGCCATTTTTGAGAAAATCTAGTTCAAATTTATGTCAAATTTTGACCCCTTAAATATAGGCAACCCGTAACTTTCTCTGAAAAACGATAACATTCTTCTTATAGCCCCATCTTTAAGCTATATAACGACGTTTTCAAATTAAACTTATCTTAAATAAGTTTTTAGATAGGTAGCGAAATGTGTCGGGTGGGCGGTCGGCCATGTTGGCCGCCATTTTGAATTTGGAAATGTCAAATTCCGTATTTTTATTTACCTATAGATGAGCTTACTTTGAGTTGAATTTCATTCATTTCGGTAAAAATTTGCAAAAATGGGCCCTAAATAACCCCCCTATTTCGGCCCCCCTTTGAGAGGTTTTTTTTAAAAGCTTAGTTTCTCGACAAAATTCTCTTAAACTTACTCATACCGAATTTCATCAAAATCGGTCCGGTAGTTTTTGCTGGGCGGTGGCGACATACGTACGTACGTACATACGTACGTACGTACGTACGTACGTACGTACGTACGTACGTACATACTTCCGACATGTTTTTTTTATTTGCTTTTTAGACTCAGCGGGACTCAAAACGTCGAAAAAAAGTGAAATCTGAAAAAATTTTTTTTGCACGATCCTATAACTTTATCTATTATACTATACTACGTATATAGTACGATAAAGTAAAAAACGCTGGACGGAAGGGCCGCCCGAGAACTTTATCGTACCGATCTATTATCGTTATGGTACTAGATACTGGAATTCTATAAAAATAACAAAGTTACTCGTTATTTTGATATTTTAGAAACACCTACTGTACTTAAAAGTATTTTATGGTTCTACGCATCATTAATTCCTGCATTTGAGAAAATGTTCGATGCCATATTTCGGGGACACACTATAGATGTGTAGATTATTGCATAAATCAATAGAATATTATAGTCATACTTTCATTTCAAATTAGTTCATTTTTCTGAGAAATTAATAGTTTACAATATTTGCATTTCATTCTATTTCGATTACGCCAGTCAATGCGCGAGATTAAGAACAAGATATTATCTCCAAATTCTATCCTACTGCATGGATTTTAATGAAATTTTGGGAGTAGCCCAATCTCCTAATTCAAAGTCTATCCTATATACTATGGCGCTTTTATCATGAGGGAAGTTCCCACCACTTCTCAGGGGTGAAATATTTTTATTTTCGAATTACATGGAGAAAAAGGAAGATTTTTAAGAAAATTTAAAAATTCATTCTATAATTTGATCACATTTTTTACAAAAACCATTCATTTTAAACCCGTTCAACATTTTGAAAGTAGAAATAACACTATATATATATTAAAAGGTATTGTAGAAGGAAAACAATGCATTTAAATTATGGTAGATGGGGAGTTAAATGTATATACTTTTCATTTTTCCTTAAAGTACATTAGTCATATATTTTTTTGCACCATATCTCGCTTAGTTTGTAAGTAACCGACATTTAACGGTGCTCGTTTTAAAGGCCTTTTCAAACACTACAAAAGGTGTTGGTAGCATTATACACCTAAAACCTACCGTTCCTCTGTTATTTCAAGTTGAATACACCAATTTGAGCATGCACCAAAAAAACAAACTATTTTCACCTACCATATCTCTTTTTGTATTATAAATAGAACATTTACGAAGGAACGAATCTCTTTATTATTTATAATCTAAAAAATGTTTTATATAGTGTTTTTAGTTCGATGCATAGTTTTTAAGGTATTCACAAAAAATCCGTCCGAAAAGGTGTCATTTTTCAATGAAAATGGCCAATTTTCAACTACGCATAACTCAAAAAGTATTGAGTTCCAAAAAAAAAGTATAGACCAGTTTTTGCTTAGAAATAGGTTCTTTAGCCACTTTCGTGCTTATTTTGACCAACAAATTTTCCACCCCCTTGAAGAAGTGGGAACCGCCCCAAGATAAAAGCGCCATAGTATATAGGGTAGATTTTGTTTCTTGGGCTATTCCCTACTTACTGTGAAAATATCAAGTACATCAATGTAGTAGGATGGAATTCGGAGCCAAATACCCTCATTGACTGCCCTACAATAATGCTCTGCTATGAACGCGTGAGAGAGGACACACATAAGATTATAGCAAAATTTCTATTTACCGTAACTTTTCGAGTTTTTGAGCTACAGCAATGAATTTTATGTCATTGGAAAGGTAATTTTGTATTATTTCAAAATATGTTAAAATATACAGGGCGTATCTAAAAAAATTAAGATTTTTTATTCATTTCCGGTTCAACCGGAAGCCATATTTTTGGTAAGATTTATTGTGATAATAAATAATAAAGTACCATATATGTTTGCAAAATTTCAAATTTTAGTTTCTATTAAGAAGGAAGTTACGGGCACTCGAATATTTTTTTATAAAAAATTCATAATTCCCCTCCTATGGGGAGTTAAGATATATGACTAATGTCATTCAATTTACTGATAGGATATCAAAGATATGTCAAAAAATAACAAAATTCCTTGGAGCCATTTTTGAGAAAATCTAGTTCAAATTTATGTCAAAATGTGACCCCTTAAATATAGGCAACCCGTAACTTTTTCTGAAAAACGATAACATCCTTCTTATAGCCCCATCTTTAGACTATATAACGACTTTTTCAAATTAAACTTATCTTCAACAAGTTTTTAGATAGATAGGCAAATGTGTCGGGTGGGCGGTCGGCCATTTTGGCCGCCATTTTGAATTTGGAAATGTCAAATTCCGTATTTTTATTTACCTATCGATGAGCTTACTTTGAGTTGAATTTCATTCATTTCGGTCAAAATTTGCAAAAATGGGCCCAAAATAACCCCCCTATTTCGGCCCCCCTTTGAGAGGTTTTTTTAAAAGCTTAGTTTCTCGACAAAATTCTCTTAAATTTACTCATACCGAATTTCATCAAAATCGGTCCAGTAGTTTTTGCTGGGCGGTGGCGACATACGTACGTACGTACATACGTACGTACGTACGTACGTACGTACGTACATACTTCCGACATGTTTTTTTTATTTGCTTTTTAGACTCAGGGGGACTCAAAACGTCGAAAAAAAGTGAAATCTGAAATTTTTTTTTTGCACGATCCTATAACTTTATCTATTATACTATACTACGTATATAGTACGATAAAGTAATAATGACAAAAATTTCTCCAGGATCTTGTAGGGGGTGCTTTAAACTTTGATTTAGTCACTTTCTGATTTTCATAGTAATAACTTTTAATAGAGTTATTAAGCCTTGAAAATCGCCATTTTTCGTTTTTTTCAATTTTAAATTGTTTATATCTCGAAAACGATCAACTTTAGAGAAAAATTATAAGAGATCTTTTTTATCCAGAATGGTCCAAAAAATCTAAACAAAATTTGTCCGGGCCAAAAATATTGATTTTTGCAATTTGATTAAAAATTTTTTTTTTTTTAATTTGGACCACTTTTCCCTTGGGCGACTTCTTGAACCTTATTCTGGGATGTCTCACGAACGTGATTATGCAAAAAATGTCATGGGAATATTTTCTCCGACGAACCCGCCGTTTTCGGCTTGTCTAATAAGCCACAAATTTACTAAAAAAATGTTTTTATTAACGTTTCGACGGTTAAATCGGATCCTATTTGGACGTTAATAAAATCATTTTTTTAGTAAAATTGTGGCTTATTTCCCATTAAAAATAGTTAGTTACAAAAATGCCACAAGAAAATAGCTTCAAAACAACATTGTTTAACATATTCTAAAAATTTAAGTATTTCTTACCTTATATACCTAGAATAATATCACCTAAAAGTAACACTAGAACAAAATCAAATCAAAACTAAAAATATGAAATCAATTAAAATTAACACACAAATTATATTATTAATCTATCAAAAATATAGAATTACAATTAATAATTAGGGTACGCTTAAAACTGATTTAGCAACAACTTGTCAAAGCGAAAAGAGGCGTAATTCTGACGTCACTCCATAGCTCACTTACACGGCGGCGAACGGCACACTCCTAATTTGAGGCTTAGAAATCGAAAAAGCGACCATGGGAGGTGAATGGCAAATTTTTATAATTCTTTATATTTTCGAGGTAGCTGAATCCGAATATGAAGTTTATTTTTATCTAGAATTGGTGGAACATGTTCAAAAATCAAATTTCATGTAAAAATTCAAAAAATCAATTTTGATGATTTTTCAACTTTACCTCACTGTATCTTTGGTCGCTGTAAATATTTCCTTTTGAAAATTTTACTGTGTCATTTTTTAAGTATTTAGATACCAACGAGCTTTGTCTAAAGTGTTTAAACGAATTCAAAAAGGAGTTATTAATTTTTAAACATTTTGTCGTCAGATTTCGTTAGTTTCATGTTTAATTAAAAAAGTTGAGCGACGAAGTTTTTAGCTTATAATTTTAACCAATACAGTATTAAAATATAAGTGATGAAGAAGTTTTCTGAAAAATTTCCAGTCAAAATATGTAATAGGAAAAAAGTTATATGACTTTAAAAATCGCACACCTAGTGTTAGGCAAGCGGCAGCAACCCCTAAAATGATGTTATACCGACCACGAAAATCAACTTTAAGGTGAATGACAAATTTTGATGATTCTTTATGTTTTCGAGGTCGCTGAATCTAAATATGATGTTTATTTCTATTTAAAATTGGTGGAACATGCTCAAAAATCAAATTTTATGCAAAAATGCAAAGAATCAATTAAGATGGTTTTTCAATTTTAACTAGATTTATCTTTGATTGCTTTCGAAAATGTTACTGTATTATCTTTGAAGTAATTAGACAACAATGAGATTTGTACAATATGTTTAAACTATCCCTTTTAAGCGCCATATTGGCTAACCTTACAACGATGCGATCGACACAAACGCCAGAGGTACGTTTGGCATATTCACCAATGTTATATCTTGATTGGACATAAGCGCCATTTTCTAGTTTTTAATTTATTTCAGACAGTATTTTCAGCCACATTAATGTTCATAAAATATTAAAATTTGAAAAAAAAATCACCAATTTTTTTGAGTCACTGTGCAGATAAGCAGAATTGGTAAAAATAAAAATAATCAGTTTTTTGGCTTTCTTGAAAAATCAATTTATTGTCGTTTATGCCGTTTTGGCTTGACAGCGTCGATCTAACGGTGCTCGTTTTAAAGGCCTTTTCAAACACTACAAAAGGCGTTGATAGCATTACACACCTAAAACCTACCGTTCCTCTGTTATTTCAACTTGAATACACCAATTTGAGCATGCACCAAAAAAGCAAACTCTTTTTCACCTACCATATATCTTTTTGTATTATTAACAGAACATTTACGAAGGAACGAATCTCTTTATTATTTATAATCTAAAAAAATGTTTTATACAGTGTTTTTAGTTCGATGTATAGTTTTTAAGGTATTCACAAAAAACCGTCCGAAAAGGTGTAATTTTTCAATGAAAATGGCCAATTTTCAACTACGCATAACTCAAAAAGTATCGAGTTCTCAAAAAAAAAGTATAGACCAGTTTTTGCTTAGAAATAGGTTTTCTAGCCACTTTCGTTATTTTGACCAACAAATTTTTCACCCCCTTGAAGGGGTGGGAACCGCCCCAAGATAAAAAGCGCCATAGTATATAGGGTAGATTTTGTTTCTTGAGCAATTCCCTACCTTCTGTGAAAATATCAAGTACATCGATGTAGTAGGATGGAATTCGGAGCCAAGTACCCTCATTCACTGCCCTATAATAATGCTCTGCTATCATCGCGTGAGAGAGAACACACACAAGATTATAGCAAAATTTCTATTTACTATAACTTTTCGAGTTTTTGAGCTACAGCAACGAGTTTTATGTCATTGGAAAGGTAATTTTGGATTCTTTCAAAATATGTAAAAATATGCAGGGCGTATCTAAAAAAATTAAGATTTTTTTTTCATTTCCGTTTCAACCGGAAGCCATATTTTGGGTAAAATTTATTGTTATAATAGATAATAAAGTATCATGTATATCTGCAAAATTTCAGATTTTAGTTTCTATTACAAAGGAAGTTACGGGCAGCCGAATATTTTTTTATAAAAAATTCATAACTCCCCTCTTATGGGGAATTAAGAAATCTGGCTGATGTCATTCCATTTACCTAGAGGATATCAAAACTACATAAAAAAATAAACAAATTCCTTGGAGCCATTTTTGAGAAAATCTAGTTCAAAATTATGTCAAATTTTGACCCCTTAAATATAGGCAACCCATAACTTTTTCTGAAAAATAATAATCTTCCTCTTAGAGCCCCATCTTTAGGCTATATAACGACTTTTTCAAATTAAACTTATCTTAAACAAGTTTTTAGATAGGTAGAGAAATGTGTCGGGTGGGCAGTCGGCCATTTTGGCCGCCATTTTAAATTTGGAAATGTCAAATTTCGTATTTAAATTAACCTATCAATGAGCTAACTTTGAGTTAAATTTCATTCGTTTCGGTCAAAATTTGCAAAAATGGACCCTAAATAACCCCCCTATTTCGGCCCCCCTTTGAGAGATTTTTTTTAAAAGCTTAGTTTCTCGACAAAATTCTCTTAAACTTACTCATACCGAATTTCATTGAAATCGGTCCGGTAGTTTTTGCTGGGCGGTGGCGACATACGTACGTACATACGTACGTACATACGTACGTACATACTTCCGACATGTTTTTTTTATTTGCTTTTTAGACTCAGGGGGACTCAAAACGTAAAAAAAAAGTGAAATCTGAAAAAAAATTTTTTGCACGATCCTATAACTTTATCTATTATACTATACTACGTATATAGTACGATAAAGTAATATTATACTATACTACGTATATAGTACGATAAAGTAAAACATGTCGGAAGTATGTACGTATGTACGTACGTATGTCGCCACCGCCCAGCAAAAACTACTGGACCGATTTCGATGAAATTCGGTATGAGTAAGTTTAAGAGAATTTTGTCGAGAAACTAAGCTTTTGAAAAAAAACCTCTCAAAGGGGGGCCGAAATAGGGGGGTTATTTGGGGCCCATTTTTGCAAATTTTGACCGAAACGAATGAAATTTAACTTAAAGTTAGCTCATCGATAGGTAAATAGAAATACGGAATTTGACATTTCCAAATCCAAAATGGCGGCCAGCATGGCCGACCGCCCACCCGATACATTTCCCTACCAATCTAAAAACTTGTTTAAGATAAATTTAATTTGAAAAACCATTTATATAGCCTAAAGATGGGGCTATAACAAGAATATTATCGTTTTTCAGAAAAAGTTATAGGTTGCCTATATTTAAGGGGTCAAAATTTGACATAAATTTGAACTAAATTTTCTCAAAAATGACTTCAAGGAATTTGTTTATTTTTTGATATGTTTTTGATATCCTATCGGTAAATTGAATAACATTGGTCAGATTTCTTAACTCCTCGTAGGAGGGGAGTTACGAATTTTTTATAAAAAAATATTCGAGTGCCCGTAACTACCTCTGTAATAGAAACTAAAATTTGAAATTTGGCAGACATATATAGTACTTTGTTATCTATTAGCACAATAAATTTTACCCACAATATGGCTTCCGGTTTAACCGGAAATGAAAAAAAATCTTAATTTTTTACATACGCCCTGTATATTTTTATATATTTTAAAATATTGTAAAATTATCTTTCCAATGACATAAAACTCGTTGCTGTGACTCAAAAACTCGAAAAGTTACAGAAAATTGAAATTTTGCTATAATCTTGTGTGTGTCCCCTCTCACGCGATCATAGCAGAGCATTATTATAGGGCAGTCAATGAGGGTATTTGGCTCCGAATTCCATCCTACTACATCGATGTACTTGATATTTTCACAGTAAGTAGGGAATAGCTCAAGAAACAAAATCTACCCTATATAGTATGGCGCTTTTATCTTGGGGCAATTCCCACCCCTTCAAGGGGGGTGGAAAATTTATTGGTCAAAATAAGCATGGAAGTGGCTAGCAGTGGCGGCTCGTCAGAGGAGGCAAGGGAGGCTCAGCCTCCCCATAAATTTTTTACACACTCTACACTGTTTTGTTTATCATGAATCGCAAAAACAACAAGTACAACTCTCACTATTATACAACGTGTAAATTCCATATTATCACTAATTATCCATACGTACGGAGCATTAGCATTAGAACGCATGATCGCGTCTCAGTTTTATTACATTTTATTGTAGGCAGGACCCTGGGTTATCCCGAGATGCATGAACGGAGCACGGAGCCGAGAAGCCCAACAGTCTCCGTTGCTAATGCTCCGTGCAGCGCAGCAGGCGTTTAAGGAGACCCGGTCCCCTAACAGTGGCATCTACGGTGCCATCACACGCTGCCCGGAGATATACCAAGGGAGGCAGAATAGCTTCTCGGCTCCGTTGCGTGGTTGCGTGCGTCTCGGGACAACGAATTTTAGGGTCCTGACTAAAAATATCTAATGAAAAATCTAAAAGTGCGAATTTTGTTATGAAATTTGGTATGTGGGGTTATAATAATATTTGGAACAACTTGCTCAAATAACTTTTTCCGATATCTCTAACTCAAAGCAAAATATCGGTAATTTATGGTGTTTTTGAATTCGCAGTAGGCCGCGTTTAGAATTAAAAAAATTCAGTTGAGTATCTTAAAAAATTTGAAGCTTCATTATGTATGGACTGCAAAACTTCAAATCTGTATTTATTTTGATATGCGAGGTATCTATTTACAAATAGATGGAATTGTTAACAAATAAACGACACAAACTTTGATATTAAACTTTTACAATTAGACTAACTATTTTTAAAATGATATGATATCATGAAATTATGAATTAGGATGATATTACGAAATGTAAATAAAAAATGGTCAAAAAATGGGGCCTTAAATTACATTTTTTGGCGCATTTTTTTGCTAGTGCAAATTTGTCTAGATATTTTACAGTTAGGTATAGCCTCCCCTATTGTAAAAATCACGAGCCGCCACTGGTGGCTAGAGAACCTATTTTTAAGCAAAAACTGATCTATACTTTTTTTTTGAGAACTCAATACTTTTTGAGTTATGCGTAGTTGAAAATTGGCCATTTTCATTTAAAAATGACACGTTTTCGGACGGTTTTTTGTGAATACCTTAAAAACTATGTATCAAAATAAAAACACTATATAAAAATTTTTTTAATTATAAATAACAAAGAGATTCGTTCCTTTGTAAATTTTCTATTTATAATACAAAAAGAGATATGGTAGGTAAAAAGAGTTTGTTTTTTGGTGCATGCTCAAAGTGCTCATGCTTTGGTAGTGTTTGAAAAGGCCTTTAAAACGAGCACCGTTAAATGTCGGTTACATTCAAACTAAGCGAGATATGGTGCAAAAAAATATGACTAATGTACTTTAAGGAAAAATGAGAAGTACATACATTTAACCCCTCATTCACCAGAATTTAAATGCATTGTTTCTCTTTTGCAATACCTCTTAATATAGTGTTATTTCTACTTTCAAAAAGTTGGACGGGTGAAAAAAATAAGATCAAATTATAGAGCGCATTTTTAAATTTTCTTAAAATTCTTCCTTTTGCTCCATGCAATTCGAAAATAAAAATGTTCTATCCCCGAGAAGTGGTGAGAACCGCCCCCATGATAAAAGCGCCATAGTATATAGGATAGACTTTGAATTAGGAGATTGGGCTTTGGGCTACTCCCAAAATTTCATTACAATCCATGCAGTAAAATGCAAATACTGTAAACTATTAATTTCTCAGAAAAATGGACTAATTTGAAATGAAAGTATGACTAATATTCTATTGATTTATGCAATAATCTATAGTGTGTCCCCGAACATTTTCTCAAATGCGGGAATTAATGATGCGTAGAACCATAAAATATTTTCAAGTACACAAGGTGTTTCTAAAATATCAAAATAACGAGTAACTTTGTTATTTTTATAGAATGCCAGTATCTAGTACGATAACGATAATAGATGTACGATAAAGTTCTCGGGCGGCCCTTCCGTCCAGCGTTTTTTTCATTATGATAAAGTCAATTTTATACTAGAAAATAAAAACTTTAAAAATATATCGTTTTACCGCAGAAACCTATCCTCGTCTACAACACTGAACTTTAAAAATACATTTTCTTCCACTCTCGCTATAAATCTGCTAGCAGTGGCATGCACTAAGGATAATTTGTCCTCTTAAAAGGAATAAAAAGGTTCTTAAAAGAGATGCTGCATCAATTGGCAGTAAACATAAATCTAATCGTATATAGAACGTGCCAACGATATGTTTCCAAAAGAACTTTTTCATCTCTATACTCCAGTAAACAGAAGTTCATTAGACGGACGTATGCGGAATATATTACCGATGTGATGTCACTGGAAGAAGCAATATATAAAAATCCGGTAAGAATGGTCTGTGTAAACCATATAATGTTTAAAATATATTAAAGTTGAGTTAAAGTAATATTTGTATTTAATTTTAGCTTTTGTTGTTATGGTGGTAGTGAATTTGCAGAAATCGTAGTAAAAAAATTAGATGCACACTTCTGGGCAAAAGATCCTCATCAATTAGCATATAGTTGTCAACTGCTGTGCAAGATTTAAGTGAAGTTTGACTTGTGTTTCGAGACCCCTGTCAAAGGGAAATATATTTTTTATACCTTTTGTTTCTTTCTGTTTGTATTTGTTATTTCTTCGCACAGTTGACTTTGTATTTTCTCCATCTCATTAGGCTTCCCGGTAGTCCCATCTAATCACAGGCTCGTCCCAGTTAGTCCCGGGCTCGCCCTGATTCAGGAGTATCAGGTGATCCCGTTGAAAGTGTCGAGTATGGCTTGTCTAGGTGATCCGCAATCGCACTGTGGACTTTCCGCACGACCCCATTTGAATAGAGAATCAGCACATTTACCATGTCCGGTACGTATGCGATTAAGCCTCGCCCAGGTGGACCGGAGCAGATTTGATCCGATGAAACCCTGAGTTGAGGTGGATATCTGAATATAGTCTGCTGCCATTGTTGGCATCCATCTTGTGTACCATTGCCTCTGTATATCATAGGAATCACCAATTTTTCGGGCAGATCCGATTGGGGGATTTCTAGATCTCAGTCGCTGTTGCTCTTTTGAGATGTCTGGTATGTCTTGATGGATTGGTAATTGTACGTTGGCTACAATTTTCTGGTACTCTCTCACTAATGCTGCTGTACGGCGTAAATCTGGTGGAGCAATATTACTCAACGTAGGCAGCCATCTCACTGGGGTTGATTTTATTGTTCCAGTGATTATTCTCATGGTTTGATTAAGTTGGACACCGATTTTGTTTGTATGTGCACTATTTAACCATATTGGTGCACAATATTCTGCCACTGAAAAAACCAAAGCTAGAGCAGAGGTCCGAAGAGTATCTGCAGAAGCACCCCAAGAAAGGCAAGAAAAGACAACAAAGCAGCGTTAAATAAAACAAATAACAAAATCCTTCAAAAGAATGTGGTATTTATGAAGAGATTTTATAGTTGTGAGTTAAAAATCTTTATGGTCTAAATATGTATCAAAAATAAATAGCCCCACTTCTAGAATTGTGCTTTTAAAACAGGTGAAAATAATAATATCCGTCCTTAATTATTCACTGACACTTATGTCTGGTTGCACGAACATATCTTAAGCTTAAGACGTGCCTTCATCTCAGCTTACGAAACATACGCGTTGCACCATTGAGTCTTTTCAGCTCAATTTTCAGCTTGCCACACTGGATTGCCACGTGGATTACATATACAGGGTGTCCAGAAACTCTACCGACAAACGAAGACAGGAGATTCCTCAGATAATTTTAAGACATTTTAACCCAATTCACCTAGTCCGAAAATGCTTCCTAAGGGAGCTAGAGCTCTTTGAAGATGGCGCCATGTAATTAGTTTTTCTTAAATACCTCTAGAACGCTTTTATTTAGAAAAATGAAAATTTGTATACATATTTACTTTCCAGAAATGAATCGATTCCATCTATTGCAAATTTCTAGTACCGGTCATAGGCGCTCGTTTTGGGTAGGGCAACGGTTATTTTATCGCATAACTTTTTTGTATTCAACTTTTAAGCATTTATGATACAGGATTATTAAATTGTGAGGTATTCTAGTACTAAAAGGTACTCTTACTTTAAGTCGGTAGGACACACCGTTTTCTAGAAAAATCGATTTGAAAGTTTTTAGTTCTGGGAATTTGAAAAAAAATTGAAGAAAATTAAAAAAAAAACGATGTATTTTACCAACTTAAGCAAGAGTAACTTTTCGTACTCGAATATCTCATAATTGAATAATCTAGTGTCAAAAATATTTAAAAATGAAAGACAATAAAGTTATGCTATAAAATAACTGTTGACCTACCCAAAACGGACGCCTATGACCGGTACTAGAAATTCGCCATTAATGAAATCGATTAATCTCTGGAATATAAATAAATGTACCAGTTTTCATCTTTCTAAATAGTTTTTTTTAAACTTTTTTTTTTATTCAAAGATTCAAATCGATTTTTCTAGAAAACGGTGTATCCTATCGACTTAAAGTAAGAGTCCCTTTTAGTACCAGAATACCTCACAATTTAATAATTCAGAGTCAAATATGCTTAAAAATTAAAGACAAAAAAGTTAGGCGATAAAATAACCGTTGTCCTACCCAAAACGGACGCCTATGACCGGTACTAGAAATTCGCAATGGATGGAATCGATTCATTTATAGAAAGTAAATACGCATACCAATTTTCGTTTTTGTAAATAGAAGAGTTCTGGAGGTATTTAGGAAAAACTAATTACATGACGCCATCTTCAAAGAGCTCTAGCTCCCTTAGGAAGCATTTTCGGACTAGGTGAATTGGGTTAAAATGTCTTAAAATTATCTGAGGAATCTCCTGTCTTCGTTTGTCGGTAGAGTTTCTGGACACCCTGTATAAGATTCGAAAATTATAGTGCACCGTAAGTTAGACTTAAAGCGGCCTTATCTATGAGCTGAGCTGGGCTAAGCTGGAGCTTAAGATTTGTTACTAATGAATAATATTCACTGACATTTATTCACTAATATCCTATATCTTCTATCTGTACCACAAAAGTTTACTGATTTTTTAGTCGTAATCTGTCAGAAACACTCATCATACAATCATAAAAATAATACTTTCTTAAAAATCAAGGAGTAAAGTTAAAAAATACTCTATTGAGAAGGAAGCGAACATGAAGAAAAACCTATCACAGCCCCATTACTTTTTATGAACTAAACTATTCTCTTGAAAACTCTAACTAAAACCAATTTTACATCCAGATTTAGAAAACTCAGTTTTGTTTATAAAATAACATAAGGAGAATCGATAACAACGATGAATTTCTGGCCCTTCAAATGAGTCTTTACAGGGAGATAAAGAGTTGGAAAGCAGTAGTAGTAACGATTAAGTGCCTAGGGTTACCACCATCCAAAAATGAGAAAAATGTAATGGTTTTATTATTTTTTATTATCACGGTTTCATGTGATGCAATTTGCGTTAGTACTAAGATCCCATGTAATAAAATCAACTATCAAATAAAGTTATATTATTTTGAAGTTTTCTTTTTAGAAAAATAAGAGAAATGGTTCAATTATCATTAAACGGAAACATAAAATAAATGATGAGAGCAAAGTTTTGTTTTAATATTAAAACTGTTTTTATTGGCTCATAGAATTTCCCTGGCATTTAGTAACCGAGAGTCTTGACCCATTAATTCATTTATTAACCCTTTTATTAATAAACAAGAATAATGTGGGTACCTTTGATGTTACGGCCTAATCTTAATAAAAATTTGTGAGTCAGTTTGTTTCAATAAAGAGTAAGGTCAAAAGTTAACTCGTCCGGTGAGTTGTTTCACTTAAGAACGTTAAAAAAAAAACTTGTAATTAAATGTGGCCAAATTATTCGCGAAAACTATTTCGTTGTTTCCTGGGGTCATTGAACATCTAAAAATAATGTTAAATTAAATAAGGAATATTGTGTTTCACGAATTTGCTTTGTGTTGGATTATTGCTAGGCACACCGAGAGAACAATTTCTTTTCTTCTAAAACACTGATTTATTTGAGTCATCTTTCTTAAAAGTTAACATATCATATTAACTTAATCATACCGGTTCACATATTATAAAGAAACGAGTTTTTTAAACACAACTAAATAATTTCTTACAGATAATTTCTTCAATACTAAGAAATGCATTAATGGTTACATTTAATTTTCTTATCCTAAACTTTTTGTTTCTTAAATTGAAAACTACAAATATTTTGCAGTATAAGAAATATAATGTTAAGTTAATCATAAATTTTCTTGCAATCAAATAAATATTTTAAACCACAAGAAATAATTCTTTAGAAATACCCTCTGTTGTAACTGTGGTTATAAAATAAAAACTTATTAAGCCGAAATGTTACTTGCAAAGAGATTTTCTTCTACAAAAGAATTGCACAGATTAACTATTTATGATTTAATCGTCAGGGTTTATCAAGATGGCGCGAAATTAGTTCATGTTCATATAGATGGATTTTGGATTTGTTGGTCTTCTTTAACAATTAACGGATATTTTAAGGTACGTACATATATAGGTATTAAATAAAAGTAAATTGAGTAATTTAAGATGTAATAATAATATTGTTGCGTATTTGATTGATTATAAAAAAAACATAATAGTATCTTTATAAATATGCTTTTTAGGTATAATAATGGGCAACTCTGAAAGAAAGGAGCTTATTATTCTAACTGGGAAATAAGCCACAATTTAAAGCTGGGACAGAATGATATAATATATAGCTTCAGAACAATATTAAGAAAGGGGCTATTAGCCAACCGCGGGGCCTTCCAAAAATGATAGAACTGTATACATGTAAGTACCTTTTTAAAAATGTGTATGTATCAACTATAACAGGTTTCTTGAATGTATCGTCTTCTATAAAAATATACAATACAACGCTATATCAAACATGGCGGGTGCAACGCTGAGGATGTTTTCTGTTCATTTATTTGTGATAAAGAAATCAGTTAGCCTAAAAGAAATATTTTAATGGTGAAGAAATTGTATCCCCGAAAACCGAGAATTAGTTAATTTGTATTAAATGACTTAAGATGTAAACTAATAATACTTTCCCGTAATAAAATTTCTTAATGATAAGGCATGCTGTCTCTGTTAGATTATAAAAATAAAGAAAATTGCATATCATGTCTGCTTCGATGTTTTACATTGTTTGTATTTTCCCTCTTGTTTTAGCTAAACAATGTTTATTGAGTGGCTTAATATTATAAAGATACATAATTAATATTTCATCAACAAAAAGAAAAAAATAAACAAAGATGTGTAGGTTAAATAAAGCCATGTTTGAACTAAATATGATTGATTATTATTAGTATTAATAGTTCTTACGTGGGGCCGTGTATTTGTTTATTTTGTATTTCCTAAATTTGTCAAAATAAATATCTATATCTTTATATAAAAAAAAATTATTAAAATAAGTTTACTCTTTCTACACAACGATTTTGTTTTAGTGAATTGCTGATATACAGAAGGAAAAGAAGGAAAATTGAGGAAGTTGGATTTGCCTCTCCATTATTTTATTGTTGCGTAGAAGCCAGTGGTTTAAGAGTGGACAAAATACTTGTATGTAATAATAACGTTTTATATCTTGATTTTATTAATAAATAATAATTTTACCTTAACACACTGATTTATTTCGCCGTATGTAATATCACTTTATTTTCAAGAAATATTAACTTAATTCTAAATATACGATTATATCTGCGAAATATATTTCTTAACATTAAATACATTAATTATTAATAGTAAGATAATAATATTCCTTGCTAAGAAATATTATTGCTCAGAAAGAATAGTTTTGTAATGTCAAGAAAATATATTCTTATGACTAATAAAATCAATTAACATCAAATGTAATTTCTTTCTGATAAATGGGTTTAAAGTTTGCCAGAAAGTGATAGTTCAATCATGTTTAAGATGTATTTCTTTGGCTATAGTAAAATTTATTTGGAATATTTTAGAAAATTTTATACATACAAAGAGCTTAGGCAATATGCCAAGTCGATCTTTCTTAAATATAAATAAAGTTTCTTTATGTCAAGAATTTTTTTCTCTCGGTGCACTCGACAACCAATAGACCATTCTACTGTACGCATAGTAAATACGAAAGTAAATTGCTGATTATGAAAATATAAAATAAGTAATGTCTAAATTGAATTAAAAATCCTTTTATAATTTTTTGACAGTACAGTAATCCTTCGTTATCCGCGGACTCATCAACCGCGGTTTCACTTATCCGCGGTTGCGATATCTATTGAATCTTGAATGAGAATATTTTATTATTTTTATATATTTTTTATAATTTGACCAGTCGCGTTAACTTACTCATGTTACGCCACTGGCGCTTGTTCTTAGTAATAAGACTATGGCAATTAGTTTATAGTTCGGAAGGTTTAAAATACCAGCAAAATAAATGTAGACGCTGATCTCAGCTTTCATCATATTTCTTGCTATGTACATACTAATATACGTACCTATCCAAATTGGGATTATATGTCATATTATTGTTCTTCTTTGGATCGTGGATCCCTCGCCAACCACGGTTTCACCATCTGCACCTTTCCCTTCGGAACGTAACCCCCGCGGTTGAAGAGGGATTACTGTACTAAAAAGAAGTATAATGAAAATTTGATTGGTTGTTGGGATAAGCTGCCTTTGGTCCTTAATTAATTACTTGCGTAAACAAACTCCTCCAATCTGACATTATCCTTTATTCACTGGTATTCAAACTACGAGTATAAACTTCAACAATAATAGAAGCGCCCTAGCACAAGACATGTCGCAATCATCTTTACATTAATAAATACTTACTACAATAATAATAATCTACAGGGTGTCCCCGAAAATAGTGCGTTCCTTTAAGGTATGGATATAATACACAATTTAGAACAAAAAAGTCCTATAATATTTTTTTCTAAAGTTAACCGTTTCCAAGAAAAAAATTACATTGTTATCCATATAAGTGAATTTTTATTTTCATATATTTGAATGACATGGCAACGTAGCCTAGAAGAACTTGCTGTGACTGTGGAAATTTAACCTAATAACCCCTTGAGGTGTGATTTTTGGGGTTGTTGTCATGGTAGGTACCTACCTGCAAAATAATGGATATGGGTTTGGTTGATATTTACATTATATTACCTACCAGATGCAACTGACCTACAAACCTACTTTTTTAATACTTAGATTTTTGAGTTGCGCGTTGTTGCCAGACTTCAATTTGCATATCAAAATGTATTTTCGTTTTTTGGTCAAATGGATCAATTTAGAAAAAAATGTTATAAGACTTTTTTGCTCTACATGGTACCTTCTACCTATACCTTTAAGGAACGCACTATTTTCGAGGACACCCATATCACGGGACGTTAACTTGTATACAGTTTGACCTATTGCTAAATCACGCATTACTTCGGTCAGGGTCGATCAAGTTTATATTTAGTTCGATTATTGACTTTGAGTGAGGTTTAAACATCTTTTATACAGAGTGTTCTAATATTACTACAGAAGGTATATCATTATAAGGTTATAGAGGTTCAGTGAAAATACGCCATCGAGTTCTGTTTTGCGCTAAAGCCTTCACCTCATTCTAAGACTTTTCTTAGCCTCGTATCACATATATGATGGATCTTCTCCAAGTTTGTGCTGGGCGTCCTCTTTTTCTATTTCCTTGGGGATTTCACTCTAGGGCAGTCTTTGCAATACTGGAGCTATTTTTTCGTAGTGTGTTGCCGATCCAACCCCACTTTCTAGACTTTATTTCATTTTCTACCTTCTTTTGTTCCGTCAGAGATGTAGCAGATTGTCGAGTTGCAGGGTTGTCATGTCGAGTTGTCGTGTTGGATCCTCAATGGAACGGAAGGGTAGCCAACTATCGGAACTTAGGAAAACACTGATTCTAACTTATAACTTTATTTAAAGTTTACAGCATCCATACACGTAAAGTTACGAAGATGTTGTTTCGCGGGGTAGTCTTTCAGACACCCATCTCGCACGACTGCTAACTAGCATAGGAATGATCTTAATCTTAATATGAACATTAATGCCTCTATTTTACCCCTCTGCGGGCTTTTTATATCTTCCTATAATTTGGATTTTAAAGTAAACGGTACGTGAGTATCCAAGCGGTACGCGAGGTTACCCAAACAAGCTCCGTCAATCAACCTTCGCTTTGCTTGTGACTGTAGAAACAACATCTTCTGTAACGACCTAATTATGCTTAAATTATCTACATTTTTTTTAGATACATATTATATTATACAGTAAGGGTTTTATAAAATCGTGTCAAATATTGTGTATGAGCGATTGAGACCATATGCGGAACAAATAGTTGGGGGATATCAATGTGGTTTCTGCAGGCAGAAGTCCACAATAGATCAGATCTTAGTCTTGAGGCAAATCTTGGAAAAGACTAGTGAAGTTAATATAGACACACATCATCTCTTCATTGATTTTGAGAGTGCCTATGATAGTATCCATCGAGAATTTCTGATCCACGCCCTGAAAGAGTTTAATATTCTAACTCAACTCATTGATATAATAAAAGAAACACTTAAAGTACAAAGCAGAATTCGAATTCAAAACGCACTAACAGATACAATCCATGTTAGAACGGGCCTACGACAGGGAGATGCCCTATCCTGTATTCAACATCACATTAGAAAAAATAATTAGAGAGTGAAAAGTCAACACCAGATGAACAATAATAACAAAAAGTGTACAAATATTGGCATTTGCAGATGCTGGTTGATATCATAGCTAGAAGCAAAAGAGAAATGATAGAAGCATTTAATGCGATAGAAAGAGCGGCACAAAACAGTGGCCTAAATTTTAATGAAATAAAAACCAAATACATGAAGGCCAGCAAATCGACAGGCCAAAGAAACCTACAGAATCTGACAATAGGAGACTATAACATCGAAAGCGTAAAATTTTTTACATATCTAGGTTCACTAGTTACCGCAGATAACAATGTCAGCGAAGAAGTTAAGAGAAGAATACATATTGCTAATAAAACATATAATGGACTAATTAAACATCTGAGATCTAATAACATCACGAGAAAAACCAAATGCAAAATATAGAAAACCCTGATAAAACCGGTCCTTATATATGGATCAGAGACATGGACACTGTCGAAAAGCGATGAGAACTTATTAGGTAGGTTTAAACGAAAAATCCTCAGACACATATATAAGAGGGTGAAATAAAATGACGTATGGCGCAGAAGATATAGTTTTGAACTATAAGCAGCATACAACGAACCCGACGGCATAACATCCATAAAGATCGGACGTCTGCGCTGGATGGGCCATGTTGAACGGATGTTGGAGACGACCGAAACACCAAAACATATAATGAGGCAAATGCCAGTAGGGAGAAGGTCAAAGGGAAGACCCAAACTTAGATACATGGAACAAGATCTGAAAACACTTGAGACTACCCACTGGAAGAACAAAGCAAGGAACAGAATAGAATGGCGGAAAATCCTAGAACAAGCCAGGACCCAAAAAAGGTTGTCGAGCTACTGATGATGATGATGAAGGGTTTTTTCCCTTACTGTACAAGATCTTTGTTTCTGATTATGTTAGGCCAGAAAAAACGAACAATTCTTCGTAGGCATTTATTAACAAAGACCCACAGTTTGTCTGTAAGGGTTTTTTCAGTTTTCGGGTTTTACATACGCATTTCTATTGTGTTTTGGGATTTATTGAATTCCACGATTATTCGGGATCGCACTTTCTTTATTTCGTTGTTTCCGGGGGGTCATTGAACGTCTAAAAATAATGTTAATTTAAATAATGTAGATGGAGTTTAAAAGGTGGTTGATATCGATGGTCGTAAAGATATTTATATCTAGATTATGTTGACAAAGACAAAAACATAGTCTACAATATTAACGTCTTAATTGTAAGGCATCGGCCAGACAAGCGACAATTGACGGCGCCCTAAGATCAGTAAAATGAAGCGCGAAAATGGTCGGTGAGAGTAGTGGATAGCCAGACTGAGCTGTAAAATATCGCACAGCAAACACCGAACGGGCCCATCTTCGGCGTCGTGTCGCAAACGAACTGACCTGGGTCCAAATTTGTAGCTCATCTAGCCACAACAACGACCAAAACACTGTATTTACATCTCGCGACACGCCGTAATTTACATCCCCGTCTGGTCATGCTTTTTACTGCAGTCATTGCCGCTTTTACATGGATGCATTGGCAATATATAAAGCAGATGCCGCACTGCAGGATGCTAAATGGTCGCTGGGAGGGTGGATTTTAAAGGTGGATGGTGGAGGGGCGCTGCATCCTGGACGCAGTGAAAGAGTGAAATGAAGTCAGCAGTCAGTATCCAACTGATTGCTGAGGAATCGTTTGTTTCGTTTGTTACGTTACATTTGGTTTGTTTTGTAGCATATCGTCCTATTCGAGGTAAAACTCACTAACTATACACTTTTCAGAAAGTAGAGAAAAATCGACTTAAAGGTACAAATTCTTTTTTAAATTCATCTGACTTGAATATTGGATTTTTTTAATGCAACTGCAAAGAATAAATAAAATAGATATTTTAAGCCATGTTTCCTCAAATAGTGGGTCTCCTGGGTCCCAAATTGCCCTTCTTTTATACACAGCACTTATTGCACTTTCCTCCATAGCCAGGCTATCCGGATGGAATATCAAACACGACTGATTTGGGTGGATAGACGCCTGGCGAACCAGCGGATGGTTAGATGGTAGTGGGAGGCCATTGCAGCTACTGTCGTTTTGTTATTCGTGGTATAAGTAGCTGGATGGTCGCCAGGCAGGTATCTACCATCCACCATCCTACCAAAATTCCTGCAGTGCGGCATCGGCTTTAAGCCGATGTAGTTTGGTAGGATGGTGGATGGTAGATACCTGCCTGGCGACCATCCACGAATAACAAAACGACAATAGCCGCAATGGCCTCCCACTACCATCTAACCATCCGCTGGTTCGCCAGGCGTCTATCCACCCAAATCAGTCGTGTTTGATATTCCATCCGGGTAGCCTGGCTATGGAGGAAAGTGCAATAAGTGCTGTGTATAAAAGAAGGGCAATTTGGGACCCAGGAGACCCACTATTTGACGAAACATGGCTTAAAATATATGTTTTATTTATTGAGTTGCATTGGCAATATATAAATCTTGAGTAACTTTAAATTAATGCACCATGCTTTGTATAACTTATTAAAAGATAAACATACTACAAATTTTATCTAAACTATACTCACTATTCAGTGTTTAAATTCAACAAATTAATGATAAATTGAAGCATAAAAAATGTAGTACATGTTTTGTATCTAATAAATATTTGAACATAAGCCATGTTGGCATAAGGGTATAAATCACAAGGGAAACTTCCAAAGTGCTGAAACTATTGGAAGGCACCTTCTACTAACTACAAATGAATTTATTATCAAACGTAAGAGGTAAATGGAATAACTGTCCATTAAATCTAAACTCACGAAGCGACTTATTTACGAATCCAAAATGGAGAGAAGGGAGGAACGATCTACCTCCAGAGGCGCATAAAGAAATTTTGTTGGGGGGAAAGTACACGTTTGTTGGCTTTGTCAGTTTTAGGTGTATTTACCGACGTATGCTAACAAAGAACAGTAGAACACAAAGGGAAAAAAGAGGGCCAAATGACACAAGAGTAAATAATAATGGATTAAACCACACATAAACAAATTTTATGTTGGTATCTGGGGTAAGCCTATTAAAATATTCTTTATTATTATTTATTAGAAAAAGGGATACGGAAAATTTCATACCTTACAATATACAGTGAGGACGTGTGACATGGAATAAATTCATTATCTCGAGAATGGACGAATTTGAAGAAAAATCCTGAGACAGGTCGATTTTTATTTTTAAATTATGACTTTTTGGCATATATATCATACTAGTGACGTTATCCACCTGGGCGTGATGACGTAATCAACAATTTTTTTTAATGAGAGGAAGGGTTGTGTGATAGCTCATTTTAAAGGTTATTTAATTTTCTATTCCGTAATATAAAAATTAAAATAATTATTTATACAGGGTGTACAAAAAAAGTTATTTTATTAATTTCATTTACACAAAAAGAATGTAAGCAATTTATTTAATTCAAAATATATTTTACTGCTGTCATAAAAACAGGTCTTATTGTTTATTTCTCAAATAAATATTGCTTTTCGCTTAAATTCAATGTTTAAACTGCTAAGAGACAGGTGGGTGGCAGTTTTAACATTGAATTTAAGCAAAAAAATGTTTATTTGTCAAATAAACATTCCTTTCTGTATTTTGACAGCACTCAAATGTATTTTGAAATAAATGAATTACATACATTCTTCTTTTTATCTCAATTAATTTAATTAAAAAAAATTTTGGGATTCCCTGTATAAATAATTATGTTAAAGTTTATATTACTAAATACAGAATTAAATAACCTTTCAAATGAGCTATCATACGACCCCTGCTCTCATTTAAAAAATCCTCGATTACGTCATCACGCCCAGATGGATGACGTCACTAGTATGACATGTATGCCAAAAAGTCATAATTTAAAAATAAAAATCGACCTGTCTCAGGATTTCTCTCCAAATTCGCCACTTCTCGAGATAATGAATTTATTCCAACTCAAACGCCCTCACTGTATAAGGTGATACAGAAAAAAATATATAATAATTTATACGACCAATATCTTGTGCCAAATTTTAATTTTTGGCTTAAGGGAGAAGGCGCAAAATGTCGCCTGTCAAAATTTTTAATGTGTTTTAAATGTGGGTATTCATTTTTTTCGAATCCTAAGAAAACTAATATGTATTTTTGAAAAATTTAAACGCAGAATGCAAGATTACGTTATTACCGATGGCCGAAAGTCCCTGAAAACTTCTATGCTTATTTAAAAAAGTTATTGGGGTGAAACTAAAAGAGAAAATTTAGTGTGATTTCTAATTTTAATGTTTTGTGCCCAATTTTAATTTTTGGCTTAAGGGAAAAGGCGCAAAATGTCGCCTATCAAAATTTTCAATGTGTTTTAAATGTAGGTATTAACTTTTTTCGAATCCTGAGAAAACTAATACGTATTTTTGAAAAATTTAAACGCAGAATGAAATATTACGTTATTCCCGATGGCAGAAAGTCTCTGAAAACTTATATATAAAACTTAATATAACTTAAAAAGTTATTGGGGTGAAAATAAAAGAGAAAATTTAGTGTGATTTTTAATTGCAAATATTTCATTTAAAAGAAACTTTTTTATAGAGCTGGTCATGGGAATGCCAAAAAGCTGGCAAGAATGAAAAAAGCCTAGATCCGATGGCGAGATAAGTCTTTCTGACAAAAAACATACCCGATAATGTGCTAATAGGGCTAAAGTACTGCGGAAAACAAGCAGGAATTAGAGAGTCATGACAGGCTTCCTTACTGGACATGGGTCAGTCAAGGTACACCTACACACAATGGGACTGCTTTATGGAGACTTCATATTGAGGAAGAAGACGCATCTCCTAGTTAAACAACTATTTACTTTTTCTTTTTGGTAATTCTAAACTATTAATTTTTATACCTGTTATTGTATATGTTTCATGTAATAAAGTAATATTTTTTCTAGATATATGACTATTTTTACCTCGACATTGTAAGGTACAAGAGGACGGCTTAAGTAAGTAAATTACTATTTTATGTTTATTTTTCATGTTTAATAAATTCATTATGCTCGTTCCCGATTTATTATAAGGACATGTCAACACTGCCAAACACTAATATTTGGTTATAAGAAGCTTCGATCTTCATTCGAGGCTAACTTCAGCCTGGCCTATTGTGAATGATGTTCGAAACTTTAAAGCCCAATTCCAACGACGCAACGAGGTTTACGCGCGTGTTTAAGCGCGCTTCATTAGTTTACCAATTTTAACGTCGGCAAAGAGAGATAGAGAATATAAAATAGTGCAAAGGAAACAGCACACAGTTGGCACCCCAAAGTACTGTAAAATTAATAAATATTTACTTTTACGATAAAATCACTCGAACCATCATGTCTCCAAGAATATTAAGGTACACCGCCAGTGTGGGCGGTAGATATTTTATTAAATTGGTTAATTCATACAATGATACAAATCTTAACACAACCTAGCTAGACCATTACATAGTAAAATTCTCATGGTACTGGTGGTAGCTCCATCCGAAGGGTGGACGCTTTAGCACCTCTATGAAATTTCTTTGAACCGTGTCATTTTACCGACAATTCACGGGAAAACGTGCGACGCCCTACAGGACGATTTTTAAAATAGGGTATAGAGGCCATTAATTACGGTTCGGTATTAGCTTAAAGGATCATAAATAAGAAATTGTGTGAGAACTTTCGCTATTTCACGTTGCGTTAAATCCCGTCTTCAGTGTTTATCTTTTTCTGTTACATACAGTAGACGTTCCGTCGAATTTCTTTTTAATAATCTTGTCGGACCACAATTTTTACGATTGTATTTTTAGTAAGCTTATGATTAGACAGCTATTCTGTATAAGGGGAAACTGAAATAAAATGATAACAAAAACTTCGCGCATGTTCTATTGTGCTCCCATTGCACTTAAACCTTCAATTGTAAAGTCCTCAAACAGGAGAATGGCTATTGTTAGGTCAAAGACTCGTCGTGTAAATCACTCTGGTAACAAGCAGGTGTCGCGATGGGGTGGATCCACCCTTGTCTCTACGTTCGTGACACCAGCATCAGTCCCCTCTTTGCAGACGGAACTGATGAGCAAATTTGGGACTCATGAAATATTCCCTCGGTGTCTGAAGTAAATTCAAACATACGAGCAGATTAAATTTCAAGGACTAGGTGTTTTCCTTTGTTTATGTCCCAAGAAACTCCGGGAGAATTAAGCAATTTAGGCCACATCGTTACTAATTATAAGCTACGACCCTACGTAGAAGTTGGCGAAGAAACCACAGACATATATTCGTACGAGTTTATACCTGTAGCTTAGGACTTTTAGAAAATACGCGAATTTATCTTACGGCGAAAAATGTAAATAAACAAGCTCTTAACTCTGAAAATATGAACACGTGGCATGTTTTTCGGGAGATAACTCACTCAATTCATTTACAAATACTTCATTGTATAAATTAGGAAAATATACAGGGGTGACCTGTTTTTCTACAATAACTTATTTTGATACTTATCATTGACAAAAGTTAGGGTTACTCTTGATATTACTATCGGAGACTTACCGGTGATTCAGCCACCGTGACTTATAGATCACTGATAACTACCATTTTTGGCTAACTTCGATAACCGCGATCACAAGATATATCAGATATCAACTTCACGGTCACCGTCTCACAAAACATCAATAAATATTATGATATACTCGGCGAACATGATTTGGGAACGATGACTTAAATCTGGAGATTTACCAACGGTGAATTTTAAAAACTGTGAAATATGACGTATTATATGTTATTACGTAATAGGCATTAAATATTTTTCTTTCATAAAATAGTTCATTTTCATTCATTAATAGAACGTCTACATGAAATGGGGTCTAATTTAAGACTTACGAATGGATTTTTTAATACAAAATCTTATAAATTTACATCACCAGCCATCTCGACGACAAGCTGAGAAATAACTGAAATTGTGAATAAGTATTTGACCATTTAGAGGTTGTATGTGTGTCTGGTTGAAAAAATGACTGCGGATTACTGGATCCATTGGCCTAACCAATTTGTATATTTTGGGCTCGTGAATTACTGCACTTTGAAATTTCTGTTACATTTTTTTTAGTCTGGTTAAGAAATGGTAAATTTAGAGGTTGGGCTATCAATTGAAAAGCGTTCCAAGGGGTTACTCAAGGTGTATCTAGGTAATAAACACGGTCTACATAAAGAAATAGTTATCGGGTGTAAGTATACCATTCTTTCCACTAGACTAAACAATAAAACTCAAAGAGTATCAAATCAAAGACGAGTACAGGTCTGACCAAAATTTTAAATTTAGGAAAAATGAACGTGCTGTAGTAATAAACATTGGTGCCTTTCTAAATATACATCTACCACAGCGTTTCCCAACCGGTGGGTCGCGACCCACTAGTAAGTCGCGGGCAGATTTCAGGTGGGTCGCGGCGTGGCTCTTACAGTAGCTTAGAAGCGTACATTATATATATCATGGGTAAGGGATGGGTCGCGAATACGAAAAAACATCAGAAGGTGGGTCGCCAGACATAAAAGGTTGGGAACCACTGATCTACCACACAAAAAAGAAGTCCCCCTAGGAAGTTTTAATTATAGTAATGAAAAGTTAAATGAAAAAACAAATTCGCTCGGTTTTATTAAAGTTGGTTTGCATTACAGGAGAGAATAGCCAGCCACTGAAGGAATAGAGAAAAATAATTTGTAAAATTAACCGAACATTAAATTCAATTAGTCGAATCCCGTCAATAAATCTTAATCAGAGATTTATAAAGTACAAAAATTTGTTTTTCGCACGAAGCTGTATTTAAAAGACTAATTACTTAACATCTGCAGCTATCGCACAATAAAACAATATGCCTCAAATCTTGGTATCTGAATATTATATATCCTATAGCCACACAACTTACTAAATCTTAATACAGTCGAACCCGCTTATTAGAATACCTGTTAAAAGAATATCCCGCTTTAAGGAATAGAAATTTGAGGTCCAGAAAGGTTTCTACTGGCCACCAATGATCGGTTATTAGAATATCCCGGTTATGGAATACTAGTGCTTGGCACGAAGGCTATCAACCTTTTTAATAGGTACTTCGAGTAAAAAAGTGCGTCTGTCAAAAGTGCTCTTACTTCGAAGTAGTATAGACATATCTTGCTACAACACAATCAGAATTTTGTGGCGGTACTAGAAAAATCAAAATGCTATAATTTCTTAGTTGCTTGGGGTACTTTCTTAGTTTTAAAAGACTATAGAAGGTATTGGTTCTTTTTTAAGATTACATATACCACACAAAAAAAAGTCCTCCTAAGAAATTTTAATTATGGTAATGAAAAGTTAAATGAAAAAACAAATTCGCTTGGTTTTATTCGCGTTGGTTTGCATTACAGGAGAGAATAGCCGGCCATTGCAGGAATAGAGGAAAATAATTTGTAAAATTAAGCGACCATTAAATTCAATTAGTCGAATCCCGTTAAGTGTTAAACCGAGAGTTAAACCGAGTAAAACGCCGACAAGCCGTCAAATTAGGCATTATTTTTTGTAATAATTGCCAAACGACCCGCTCTCAGAAATATGACTAATGGATCGCATTGTCTTGTCTTTTTCGGACGTTATTATCACATCTCTTCTACCGCCCTTCTTCACTTTGTCTTATCACTGTCTCAATTTGAGGGGAAATAAGGGCTGCCATGCCAGTGGGATATCTTTTCGAGGTCGTTATTCGGGAAAATCTTTATTTGATGCTCTGCTGTTGTATCCTGCACAAAGGAATTTTAAATGTTCAATTAGAGATACGCAAAGACTATTTATTTTGTTTAACTTTAGATGTAGAATAATACTTATTCATTATTGTAGATTGTCGATAATAACGAACAAATTTTCAAAAAATAGTCAGATCAAAATAGTTTTCTTTTAAAAATAATTTAAAATGGTGACATACAGGCGCGTATACAGGGGGGTCAACGGGTCCATGGACCCCCCTATTGTATTTAGTCTATAAGCATATTTTTATTAATTATTATTTTTTTCTGTTAACTCTAAACTTGCCATCACAACACTAAATTACACGACAACCGCTTCCAAAGAATTGAAAGAAGCCATAAAATATAATAAAACACCCTTCTTTGAAAAATAATCTGCAGGCGCATTTGTTTGCGTACCGGTGGAACCATAAACAACGGAAAGATTTTTCTCAATTCAAAGAATAACAAAAATGATATTTTAAAATGCAATTACATTACACTGGGTATAAACCTTATCTCATGAAAAGTCACGTTTCAAATTTGCGATACAATAAAGATATAAAAATTTGTATTTTACTAGATAATTCATGCGTACCTATCCATTGATGGTAGAAAGGTTAATCTTTATGGTAAAGAACGACCAGTGAGATTAATAGTCGTGAATTGTCTATCAATCCTTTTGATACCGCAGGTATCTGGGATTATATAGTGTATTTTATCCTTAGAGTAAGTGTGAGTCGTATGGCTAAATCTGGAAAATATAATATTTGTATTTGAGGTAGGTCTGCCCCCCCTATATGAATTTCTAGATCCGTGCCTGGTGACATATACAGGTTCTTATTAAATAAGTGCGACAAACCTCAGGGTATAACAATCGGATGGACAAGAGGTCATAAAGGCTGAACAGAAGAAGGATCAGGACGATATTATCCTTAGATGGAATAAGGAATGACCGAAGATGAAAAGATCCAATCGCTTATATTTGCGATACGAAGGCCACATTGCTCATAGTCGGAAGAGATGTGGGCGTGGTTCTTTGGGTTGGGCTTCTGTTGCGATAATAGATGGAAAATGAATCAATAATAATATGCAAATAGGGCTAATGAAACGATATAGATAAAAGATAGATAGATAATAATTACCTGATGGTTTGACACTTGGACTCAAAGCAAACGAGAATACTGAATTCAGTGGAACCCCGATAAGTCGGTCCCCGATAATTCGGAAGTCCGGCTAACCCGGACCTATTTTCATCAGACAAACATTTCAACAATAAAAATGTATGTAATATAATATTTGAGAGATAATGTGTATTTGTGTAATTTGAACTATACGATTGTAAAAATGACTCATGTCACACGGCGCCAAACCGATGTTCATTGTCTCAGATTATCGGAAACAACAGGCAGCTGTTATTCCTTTATTTATTTTAAACTGTCTTAGCGCTGTTTAAAAAAGACTAAAAGACTATTTAAAAAATTATTTTTTAAACAATGGTCTTAGCCTCCACTGTTCATAAATAACATAACATCGTTCCGATTGTGACTGTATTGTATGTAGTACAGTCGTATTTCAATTATAACGGAGTTTATCTGTAAGTATACCATATTTTATTAATATTTACCATATTCTCCTGCTAACCCGGATTTTCGATAACCCGGATCGGCTGTGGTCCCGATTAACCGAGTTATCGAGGTTCCACTGTACATAAAACAAAAATAATGGGTGCCATCAAATTTTAACCAATTAAATTTACAAAGGAACAATTTAACGATACAAAATTTTTTTTTACAAAATAACATTTCTTTTATTGCTTTCAAACCGGTTTTTTCACAACGACAGAGAGATTTAAGGTCCAGTGACCAAAGCATTAGAACTCAAATTGGCTTGTTTACCAGTGGGATGGGTACATACGTAGATACGCGAGAAAAAATACTAAAAATAGAACAGAACACAATGGCTGTGCGCTGTTGAAAGCTTAGCTTTCACTGCTGTAGGCTCTATCAGAATTGGCTAGCTAGGTCCAAGAGATCATATCGCTTCAATATCTTCGCTTGTTGGTTGTCGAGATTGTTTGCCAGGGTGTGAAGATGCACATACATTCAATTTTGATATGGCTTGGAAGCTTTTTTTGCACTCTTCAGAGATTGTAAGAACCTGTAGATCTCTATGTATTGCGTCAATCTGGATATAACAAGGGGCATATAAGGGATTGTTCTCGGAGTTTTGGACTGAAATCTTTGTCTTTTCATAATGTTAGATATGCTAGCTGATCCCGGAGTTGCGAACCATATGACCAAATGGGTTTTAATATTACTTTTTACATCAGCAGCCTGTTGTCGATGGCTAAGTGTGAGTTTTTTCCAAGTATCCAGTAAAGTTTTCTGTATAAAATTCCCAGTAGAGATCTTTCAGTCCATATATTTTTTATCTTTGGTCCAAGTTAGTCGTTTATGAAGGTTAATGCCTTGCATCATCTTTTTGGGGTAAAGGATGTCGATCGAGGTTTACTTGTGGACATGTACCTCTTCTTAGAGCCCATGATCGTATCATGAGCATGAAACGTGTTTAAATTTAAATTTAAAAACGTATCACAGCATGAATTTACCCGTGTTGAGCTGCCCCCCCCCCCCACTTGCAAAAATTAAAAAACTAATAGTCCTGATTTATGAGCTATTTATGAGCTCTCATATCCCGCAAACTAAAAATTTTGAGCTCGTTCCACTGAGCAGGAATTTAATACTTTAGTGGGGGGGGGGCTGAGTCAGCTCCCCCCACTAATTAAAAATAGGAATATTGAATCGGTTTTTGCGACAGAATTACGAGCTATTTATGAGCTCTTGAAATTATATAGTTTCGCTTTTTGAGCTCATCCCCTTCACCCCCAAACAACCCTTTAATTGATTTAACTTAAGAGAAAAATGCTGAGAAAACTTAAAATATATCTTATTGCGGATTTAATTCCTATAGCGTATATACTCTAAGAATAAACTATTAAATCACGTGCATTTCGATTAATGAGCTACAACCCCTTCGCAAGAAAACCACCCTATCTTCCCGGCTTAAGAGAAAGTTGTACTTAAAATGCATTAAATTAATTATTTGGCGACTACATTCATTTAATAATTTATAAGCTTTCAAATTACGCGCATTTAAATCAGTAAATTGCAATTTATTTTATATAGTGCAGTCACTAAAAGTAAAAATCAACGATTACCTTCAATTTCGGTGACCCTTCATCGATTTTTACGAAAATTGGTCAGTGGTTAGAGGATACCTCAAGAAACAAAGGTGACATGGTACCACCTTGCGCCTTTACCCTGAGGGTGGATACTGGGGGTAGATACCCTGGGGGTGAAAAACTATTTTATAAAAAAATAACTGCACAAATCTATAAAAGAACAAATTATAAGCAAAATTTATTATATAAAGTTATTAAAATAAGTCGATACTTATTAAGTTATTAAAGATCAAAAATTTTAATTATTCGTGAAAAAAATGCATGTTTTGAAGCGGTTTTTCGTAAATCACTGAAAAACTGTAAGTTTTTACAAAAAAGTTATTAGTAGTTTTACTCGTATCGCTTATATTCTAAGAATAAACGCTTAAATCACGCGCCTTTCGATTATTGAGCTACAACCCCTTCGCAAGAAAACCATACCATATTCCCGGCTTAAGAGAGAGTTGTACTTAAAATAATTTAAATTAATTATTTGTCGACTGGATATTGTTTAATAATTTATGAGCTCGCAAAATATACGCATCTCAATTATTGAATTGACATTTTTTTCTATAGTGCAGTCACTGAAGGTAAAAATCAACTATGACCTTCGATTTCGGTAAATCTGCATTCATTTTCACGAAAATTTGAATAAAAAAATTGAATGAAATTGCTCATTTTTGATAGGTATTTCTAAGTACTTTGACAAGTATTTAGTACCTAAGTGTTATAAAATGCATATCTTTCCCGTTATTTAAGCTTGAATCCTTAGATTTGAAAAGTCGCAGAAAAAATTATACATTTAATTACCAATAACTTACTTTAAATTAACATTAAAGGGTTTTTCAAGTAATCAGTTTATTATATTTTTTATTAGCTTCAATTTTAGTGATGAACACTTTTTTGTAAAAACTTACAGTTTTTGAGTTATTTGTGAAAAATCGCTTTAAAGCATGCATTTTCTTTCACAAAAATTAAAATATTTGATCTTTAATAACTCAAAAAGTATTGATTTATTTTAATAACATTATATAACAAATTTTGCTTACAATTTGTCCCTCTCTCGATTTGTGGGGTTATTTTTAATAAAGTAATTTTCACCCCGAGAAGGGGTGACATACCCTAGGCTAAAACCGCAAGTAGTTATTGTCAATTCGTGAAAATGAATGGAGATTTACCGAAATCGAAGGTCATAGTTGATTTTTACCTTCAGTGACTGCACTATAGAAAGAAAATGGCAATTCAATAATTGAGAGGCGTATATTTTGCGAGCTCATAAATTATTAAACGATATGTAGTCGCCAAATAATTAATTTAAATTATTTTAAGTACAACTCTCTCTTAAGCCGGCAATATGGGATGGTTTTCTTGCGAAGGGGATGTAGCTCTATAATCGAAAGGCGCGTGATTTAAGAGTTTATTCTTAGAATATAAGCTATACGAATTAAACTACTATTAACTTTTTTGTAAAAACTTACAGTTTTTCAGTGATTTACGAAACCGCTTCATAACATGAATTCACGAATAATTAAAATATTTGATCTTTAATAACTTAAAAAGTATTGACTTATTTTATTAACTTTAAATAATAAATTTTGCTTTTAATTTGTTCTTTTATTGATTTGTGCAGTTATTTTTAATAAAATAATTTTCACCCCCGAGAGGGGGCGGTATCCACCCTCAGGGTAAAGGCGCAAGGTGGTACCATGTCACCTTTGTTTCTTGACGTATCCTCTAACCACTGACCAATTTTCGTGAAAATCGATGAAGGTTCACCGAAATTGAAGGTAATCGTTGATTTTTACCTTCAGTGACTGCACTATACAAAATAAATTGAAATTTACTGATCTAAATGCGCGTAATTTGGAAGCTTATAAATAATTCAATGAAATGTAGTCGCCAAATAATTAGTTTAATGCATTTTAAGTACAACTTTCTCTTAAGCCGGGAAGATAGGGTGGTTTTCTTGCGAAGGGGTTGTAGCTCAATAATCGAAATGCACGTGATTTAATAGTTTATTCTTAGAGTATATAAGTTATAGGAATTATATCCGCAATACTATATATTTTAGGTTTTCTCAGCATTTTTCGCTTAAGTTAAATCAATTAAAGGGTTGTTTGGGGGTGAAGGGGATGAGCTCAAAAATCGAAACTATATAATTTCAAGAGCTCATAAATAGCTCGTGATTCTGCCGCAAAAACCGATTCAATATTCCTATTTTTAAGTGGTGGGGGGCTGAGTCAGCCCCCCCACTAAAGTATCAAATTCCTGCTCAGTGGAACGAGCTCAAAATTTTTAGTTTGCGGAATATGAGAGCTCATAAATAGCTCATATATCAGGGCTATTTGTTTTTTGATTTTTGCAAGTGGGGGGGGGGGGGCAGCTCAACACGGGTCATGAATTTCACAATAGCTGTAATTCTAATTTTAAGAAAAAAAAACATGCTACAAAATGTTAATCAGCTGGTTGGTCAGTTACATATTTGTTAACTTTAATACTAACATTTGCATTTATCTCGTTATATAAATTTTACATTGTTTTAGGACTTTACATTTTACATTTATTACAACTTTGTAACCTCCCATTAGTCCCAGCATTGTTGTTCTATTTTTAAATAAATATAAAATTACTATTACACTTATGTTTCTACTATTTGAAAATAACATGCCTCGTATTTACTATTAAATAATTTTCACAAAACAAAGCAGGCATTTGGGGAAACATAATAATCCTTTATAATTTCCACCGTTATGAAATAATTTATTCGTGAATACATCAAGTTAGTTTTCCGAGAAAAACAAACCACGTGTTCACATTTCACCGCACAATCGGGATCTGTTTATTCAGTTTTTTGCCCGAAGATAAATAATTCACGTATTTTCAAGTTATAAGCTACAGGTATACACTAGTACATAATACGGGAAGTTATAATATACAGGTGTATACAGATTCGGAAAAAGTTTATGATTAGTATTACAAACAGGCGAAATAATAACAGATAAAAATATAAAGAAATACGAAAGGTATAAAAATTATCTTACCCTTTTCCAAGAGTCTTAAAGACACAAATTGAACATTCACTACATGCCTACTGGGTTTGAATAGGTGGCTTTTACTTGGTTTTGTATTTATGATTTGTGATATGAGTTTTTGCGCGAATATGAGCGCGGCGGAAAAAGAATTTAAATTGAAGCAAGCTGAAAATGCGAGCATTATCATAACGAAAACTTTGTTTATTTACGTATTTAAATTCATAGTGTGGAAAATTACTATTACGAAAAGTTATTTAGAATTAAAAATTATGTTCAAATTTGCAATTATATCATTCTAATTTAAATGTTGTGAACTATAAAGATACTTTACTAAAATTTCATATTTTTTATACACCTCGTATAAAATTAATAAAATTTTATATGTAATGGTTACATCATAAATCTTAGACCATGAAGAGCTTTTTATGAATAAGAACTTTTCTTCGTCAAATTAAAAATGCAAGAGTTATAAATGAAAATGATGATTTAAAATAAACCTTATTTTCGTTTTCAGCACCATCAAAAGCTTAGGTTAGACGAAAATTAGCCATTCACCACACCGTGGTCAGTATCTTGAGAAATAAGCGTTATTTTAAGAGTACCACTCGTCTATAAAGTCACATAACTTTTTTCTTATTGCATACTTTGACTTGAAATTTTCCAAAAAACTTCTTCATGAATTGTGTTGGTGAAAATTAAACTAAAAAGTTCGTCACTCAACTTTTTTAAGTAAACATGAAACTAACGAAATCTGACGACAAAATGTTTAAAAATTAACAACTTCTCTTTTAATTTCTTTAAACACTTTGAATAAAGCACATTGTTATTTAAATACTTCAAAGATGGCACAGTAAAATTTTCAAAAGGAAATATTTACAGCGACCAAAGATACAGCGAGGTAAAGTCGAAAAATAATTAAAGATTTTTCGCATTTTTGCATAAAATTTCATTTTTTAACACGTACCAGCAAATCTAGATAAAAACAAACTTCATAGTCAGCGGTATCGAAAATATAAAGAATCACCAAAATTGGTCATTCATCTTTTAAAGTTGATTTTCGTGGTCGGTAAAACGTAGTTTTAGGAGTTGCTACCGCTCGCCTAAAAATGGAACAATTTATTTGTCATTAAAGGGGAGGCCGTATACTCGTACAAACCTTTGTTGTTAATAAATTATTGCTTTCAAAATATATACTCAAATTGTATTTTTAAACATCTTATTTATTTTATATAATAATTAAATTCGCTATAAAATGTCATTTATATTATATTAATAGCTACTTTAAAATTTAGTTTGACATTCACGAAGTGTCAAACTTAAACGTAAATACCAAATATCCTATACTTTGCTTAACAAATTCAGATTAAAACTAGCCTACTTACTAATAGCAACGATTTCAGATGACGTTTAGTTTGTAGTGTGTCGGAAGAAAATAAAAGGATTGTGACGTCACATTTTAGACTTTGAGGTCGATTATCTCGAAGAAGGTTAGAGATATCGAAATGCCGTTTTCAGATTTGGATTCAGAAGACAAAACTACATAATAATCTATCGATAAATCTGCTCTAAGTATTGCAGCAGCGGGAACGCAATAACATAATATACACTTTGCGAATTTATAAACGAAATGTTTTTGTTGAAAATGTGCCTTTTTATATAAGAATATTTACACAGGGAAACCGTTAATTTGTCTCTGTGTGACCAAATTAGACGGAACTGTAAGTATGATCCATAATGGGATATTTTAGGTAAATTATTTGAGGGATTATCCCCATTTGTCTCTGTGTGGCTAAATTAGACGGAACTGTAAGTCTTTGAATTTGTCTCTGTGTGGCTAAATTAGACGGAACTGTAAGTATGATCCATAATGGGATATTTTAAGATAAATTATTTGAGGGATTATCGTCTATATTTGCAAATAAAAGCTATCGACAACTTTATTTAGTGCTAAACATCGTGGTATTTAGTCCTATCATCTAATCCGAAACATTTCGGAGATTTTTAGTGTAGAGTTATGGAAAGAAAGAAAGTGAAAAGAAGGAAGTGTTGCAGATGCAAATATGGCTAGTGGTATGATCCAGGCTGGGGTGCAAGTGGGTGAACGCTTTAACTCATCAAGTTTAGTTTCTCGATTATTCAATCGTTTCAACGAAAGGGAAATATTGCGGAATGGGTCAAGACTGGAAGGGCTAGAGTTACTAAGCCCGCTCAGGACGTAGGACTCGTGGACTTGTGGACTCTACTCGAACAAGTGCGAACGATTTTTGGTCAGTAGCGAGTATTTTAGTTATAATACTATATTACTCGCCACTCGACTTAAACACTAGCCTAGTGCGAACTAGGCTATAGCATCGCTATAGTAACAGAACTACAGGGCCCTGATTCTAAATCAAATTTCGACCAAAAACAAGTCGCTTTCAATATGGCGACGGTTGAAATGCGATTGTGTGAGCCTTGTGGATTTTAGTTGAACTAACGAAGTGACGTCATGAAATAGCAACTATCGAAATTAATAGCGACTTTAAAAAGGGTTATATATTATTATATATTATAATTTCGACTGTCGAAATTATTTGACACGGAGATGAATGAATGGCCAAAAGCGAGGTTAGGTTTAGTTTAGATGTGTTTTGTTTATTTCTTGCAAGGAAAACTAAAGCAAAAGGTATTATAATATAGCTGAGTTTAACTGAAATTTGCTTGTTTTGAGGAATTAGATAGAATAGTATTAAATTAGAAATATAATAATTGAGAATGTCCACAACATGAATCATCAACTCAATGAAAGATGTAAGGTAATAATCTGGGAAAATTAGTAAAAAACAAGGAAAATTAATTACCAGCTATTTTATTGCTGGACATGCTGAAATCAAATCTTATGATTTCCTATATTAGTAATATAGCTGTGCAAAGTCCACAGAAAGTGTGCTATTTTGTTTATAAACAAATTAGCGCTCCGAAATCTTTTTTTTATTATTGCTCTATAACTCCGAAAATTTTAACTTTAAACCTAAACACTCACATAAAAATTGACAGTAATTTAATTCTGCACATTGATAATTTATTCCAATTTCCTTCGACGGAAATTTTCCTCGGAAAATTCGGGTTTTCCAAACAAAATCTTTAATTTTCAACTAAAATTTGAGGGAAGTAATTATTTATCAATAATTAAATAATTTGGTGACAGTGACATAAATATTTTTTGTTATGAGTGTCTTGAAGATATGAAAATTTGTATGTACAAAGAGTACCGGAATTAAAAGGTATCTAATGGTTCAAAGATTAAAATCCTGTTGTTTATAACTCTGTCGCAAATGCCGGACATCGCACACATCTTATGGAAAATATAATGTCACTCAAATTCAATAAAATTTATACGAATAGATTCGTTTTAAATTAACGGTCAAATCTTATCATTGCGCCAACTCCATATTTTCAATAATAAGAGCAGAAATTGATATAAATAAATCTGAAATCAAATGGATACGTACATAAGTTAGAGAGAGAAAAAATATTGTATAATACCCAAATTGTCGGTACTCCATAAATCAGCGGATTAGTTTCACTAATCCGCTTAGGCCCAGCGGGGTTTAAGCTCTTTTGAATAGCACCCAGAGCAAAAGTGATTGTAACTGACAGTTTTACTGACTCCAAAAATGTGATTTCGATAAACTTTAATTGCAATTTGCGCCGTAATTAATCATAATTAAGAGTTGGCGCAATGGTAAGATTTGACCGTTAATTTAAAACGACTCTATTCGTATAAATTTTATTGAATTTGAGTGACATGGTATTTTCCATAAGATGTGTGCGATGTCCTTTGACCGGTTATATCTGGAATCAGTCCTCGCAATTCAATTTGTTTTTCTTCGAAAAGGACACAGAAGCCGTGCCCTTTTCAACAGCGTTAACTTAATTTAATTTAATCTAATATTTTCTGAGGGGTTCTATTTGTTTATAAGCCAAAAAATTGTTTCTTTATAACATTCCTGTGTTTCTTTATAACATTCCTGAGACCGCTCAAATGGTCCAATTTCAATCCTGTAAGGTACGTTGAATAGGTATAGTGCTTTTTTATACGAAAATCATAGTTATTCTGGTGTATCATAATCTTGCTGGTTATTATTTCGACCGAAATTTTTTAATTAACATTTTAATTATTGCTAAACTATTGGTTAGATTGTCGCCCGTCTCCTGATATACAGAGAGGGGCTAAATTATGGAATAAATTCATTTTCTCTAAAATGGACGATTTTAGAGAAAAATCCCGAAACAGGTCGATTTTTATTTTTAAATTAAATTTCTTGGCATATATTTCAAACTAGTGACGTCATCCATCCGAGCGTGATGACGTAATCGATTATTTTTTTTTTAAATAGGAATAGGGGTTCGTGTTGTAGCTCATTTACAAAGGCGTTCAATTCTCTATTCAGTATTATAAACATTAATATCATTATTTATCCAGGGAGGCCAAAAAAAATTTTGAATTAAATTAATTGACGCAAGAAAGAAGAATGCATGTAATTTATTTAATTCAAAATAAATTCTATTGCTGTCAGAAAATAGAAAAAAAATGTTTATTTTGCAAATAAACTTTGTTTTTGGCTTAAATTAAATGTTCACACTGCCAATAGGTAGGAGGGAGGCTGTTTGTGATTTAATTTAAGCGAAAAGAAATGTTTATTTGTGAAATAAACCTTTTTTTCTATTTTCTGACAGCAGTACAATGTATTTTGAGTTAAATAAATTACATACATTCTTTTTTTTGCGCCAATTAATTTAATTCAAAAATTTTTTTTGCCAACCCTGTATAAATACCTAATGATATTAATGTTTATATTACTAAATAGAGAATTGAACGCCCTTTCAAATGACCTACCACACGACCCCTATTCCCATTAACAAAATTATCGATTACGTCATCACGCTCAGATAGATGACGTCACTAGTATGAAATATATGCCAAAAAATTGTAATTTAAAAATAAAAATCGACCTCTTTTAGGATTTTGCTTCAAAATCGTCCGTTTTAAAGAAATGAATTTATTCCATAATTTAGCCCCTCTGTATAATCTACTATAATAAATCTTTCATGTCATCAATTATTTAATTATTGATAAATAATTAGGTACTTCCCTAAAATTTTAATTGAAAATTGCAGATTTTTTGGGAAAACTCGGATTTTCTGAGTAAAATTTTTGTTGAAGGAAATCGGAAAAAAAATAACTTTGTGCAGAACTAAATTACGGTGAATTTTTATTTGAGTGTTTTTGGCTCAAAGGAAAAATTTTAGGAGTTACAGACCACTAATTGAAAAAAAAAAGAAGATTTGGGAGTGCTAATTTGTTTATAAATAAAATAACACACTTTCTGCGGACTTGTCATACCCCATATTACTAATATATGCAATCTTAAGATTCGATTTTAGCAATAAAATAGCTGGTAAGTAAATAATTTTTCCCAAAAATGGCATTTTTTCGATAATTTTCCCAGACTATCAACAAATTCCAATAAACCGGAGCGCCAACCCAAATTCTGAGTAGTGTCAACATGATAAGGTTAATATCCCCAGTTGTAACTAATATCGAAATGAATAAGAATCGCTATACTCTGCGGCTGTCATGGCGGTGTCGAAATGAAATTGCGACTGTCGAAATGAATTAGAATCAGGGCACAGGACCAGTGTCTCCGCTTATCAAACAAAGCTCTGACGGTGAGCTTGATACAATGATGCCATTTAAATTTTTCTGCAAAGTACTATTCAGTATAAGTAAATTAGGATTAACTCACAATTGATTTTGCATGATAATAAATACATTTTACATATTTGTTTTGACGTTTCGATTTCCAATCAGGGAATGGTTTTTAAAAGAAATTTATACATTAAGAAATTATCTTAATCTGTAAATGTTTATAAATTGGGGCTTTGCGGCAACCATTGCCAGAAAACGCCATAAAATTATATATATGAAACAACACACGGTGAAGCAACAAACTGTATGGATTTAAAACTAATATTTTAGAATTATCAAAACTGGGAAAGTAATTTAAAATTGTTTTCAAGACATTGTATTAGTCTTCATGAAAACAAGGAAAACATCATGATAAAAAATTGATTTCCGATTATACATGTTTTTGTTGCCATTTAGAGCCCGTTATGTACGGTCCTACCCTCTGGACATTACAACCTACGTGGGCAGAGTTCTGTGACGCCTCAGGTTAAATCCAGGAATATTTTAAACATCACATTTTTTCAATAACATAATGTAATCAATTTGAAAACTTTATAACATTTAAAAGGTTTTTACCCAAATATTTTGGTGGTTCAGGCATGTACCGGTAATAATTAACACTGATGATGGAATTAGTATTCAGAAAACGTTCTGTTCTGTGATTTTTATAAAGGAATTTAAGTATTTTTGTATGTTTTTGTTTTTATTGTTCTGCCTCAAATCAAATACAAGCCCTAATAATGGCGCATATTTTTCATTAAAACTTTAATTGGTAGTTCTGGTAGCGATTTTGTTCAGATTTTGTCGTGTCAGAGAATGCACATTACTGCGACAAGCAAAAACTGAAAGCGGAAGTGAAAATAGAATTCAAAATGCGAAATTATTTCATGCGAACACAATATTCTAATTTTAGTTTTAACATGCGAAAGAATAACCGGCGAATTACGAATAGTCCAGGAATCGAAGGTTTTCATCTCTTAATATTTACAGAGAAACATCCAAAAACAAACTCGATACATTCGAAAGGAAAGTACATATTGGGGAGAATACTAGGACCTGTGGGGAAAAATGAAATCTTCAGAATTCGATACAATAACGAGCTTTATCAACTTTATAAGGAAACACCCCTGTCACACTTCATTAGAATACAATGATTGCTATTTGCCGGACATGTGATAAGAATGGGAAAGGATAGGCTACCAAAAAGGTCACTGAACGCTAGAATGCAGGGAACGAGACCGGTTGGAAAGCCAGGAAAGCGCTGGGAAGACACAGTAAGCAGCAACGCACAAGCACTTTTAGTAGTATGTGTATGGAGAAGAGCAGCCACAGACAAATAAGGGTGGAGGCAAATAATAAAAGAGGTCAAGGCTCAATTTGGGCTGAAGTGCCGTAGAAGAAGAAAAATTTTTTTTACAAAAAGATCGATTTTCTTGAAAATTTACTAATTAGTAATGGATAGTCGAAGTATTAAAATCTGTAAGATACCGAAAGGCGCTTTTACCATGTGGGTAGTTGCTAACCTATTTCGAGGGTGGAAATTTTTTATTATATTTTGACCGCAAAAATTGGTAAAAATATTAATTCTAAGCAAAAAATGTCCAATACGTTTTTTTGATAAAACTAACAATTTTTGATTTATTCGCTATCGAAAGTGTTAGTTTTCTATCGAAAAAATCAATGTTTTTAATCAGTTTTCTGCTAGTTGAAGGCGGGAAATACCGCGCCCCTTGTTTCTCGCTCTCAGAATAAGAATTATTATAAAATTTCGGCTAGCGCTGATCTGTAGCGGTCAACAAATCATATAATGTCTATAATATTATTGCAGGTTCTGTAAAGTTCACCGTGGAGCTAGTATGCATTCTAGCTGTTTGCTGAATCTGTTTGCAACGTGGCCAACGTATGCCAAAATGTTTAACTTATTTAGTTGTTTTTGATTTTGTGTAAATCTATGGTGTTTTAGCCTTTGTGTAACCATAGTTTATGTTACATTAATTGTCCCACTTTTTTATATTCATTATTTTTTGGAAAATATACGTGAGGAGTAATACCGCGCAAATGTGCGGTTTTCCCCCGTGTTGATTTATATGGTAAAATATTTATATAATAATTATAATAGTAATAATTTTATAATATTTTTATTTTTTACTTTACATAGATTTTAATTAAGGCTTTTATTTGGTTATTAATCTATATTTTTTTATATTACCCTTTTGTTATCAACGTAGACAATAAGTTTGTTGCGCAGTAACCGGTTCGTTGCGCAACCCCTCATTCAGTCTTATGGTAAAATACTTTAAATATTTTTTAGATGCCTCGAAAATACACCAGAAAGACAAAACGTGGAAAATCTTGGAGCTGTGAGACCATTGAGCGACCAGTTGCAGCAATCAATAACGGATCTTCAATTCGAAAAGCAGGACGAGATTTCAACATCCCTGAATCAACTTTAAAAGATCAAATTAAATTAAAATCGCCAATTAGCCGTGTAGGTAGAAAACCTATATTCACAAATGAACAAGAAGATAAATTTACACATCATATTATCAAATTAGCAAATCTTTTTTATGGAGATACTCCTTTGGGCCTTAGAAAAATTGCTTATGATTTTGCTATAAGAAATAATATTAAGAATCATTTTAACTCTGAGAAAAAGTTAGCGGGTAAAGATTGTTTGTATCTTTTTGTACAAAGAAATCCACAAATTAGTCTTCGGCAGCCTGAAGGTACTACATAGTATTAATCGCATTAGTTCTTTTAATGCTGATGAAGTGAAGCTCTTTTCTTCAAACTTGGGAAATGTCTATTCCAAATACCATTTTGCCGCAAACCGAGTATACCACTGCGACGAAACAGGCATCAGCAATATACCAAACAAAAATGCTAAAGTTTACGCTGCTCGAGGTTCCAAACAAGTTGGAGTTATCACATCTGCTGACCGAGGAAAAAATGTTACAGTAATGTGTGCTATGAATGCTGCCCACTGTGGTTCCCAATGCCGAAAAGGCGGTCATGAACCTTTAGGAGCGTATATTGTTCATACACTTCGGAATTTCTTTAGTCTTCGGCTTTGGAACGTGCGATGCTTAAGTACAGTTTTCCCTAAATGCAAACAAACTTGCTTGACTTGGTCTACCTTGATCTTTAGTGAACTGGGTAGGTAGCTGATTTCGGTGACGTACGATCTGAGACATCAATACTTGGTTACTTAGTACTAAGACTAAGGAACTTCGTATAAAACGGAGCCGTCACGGGACAGCGAAGGACTTTATTTGGTACATGTAGTTACATGACAAGAAATTATCGGTCAAAATCTAGATATCATGAATTCCGCCATGGTCACCATAGCAAACGAAGTTTTGAAACCAGAAAAAGACCCAATAAAGAAAAAGGATTGGATGACCGATAAAATACTAGACCTTATTCAACAAAGAAGAAATTGGAAAAACAAAGACGAGATTCGGTATAGAGAGATATATCGACAAATAAGATACGAGGTTAAGCGAGCAAAAGAGGACTGGATGTAACAAAGATGTCGTGAAATGGAAGAACTACAAAGAAAACATGACGAGTTTAATATACATAAAAAGCTTAAAGAAATTACCTACACTCAGAGAAAAAGAACTCCTCACTTTATGAGAAACTCCAAAGGTAAAATAATTCTCGACTTGGATGAAAAAAAGGAAGAATGGACTAACTATATAAAAGAGCTCTTCCTGGATACGAGGCCACCACTTAACACCACAAAGTATGCGAATACTGGTCCTAGTATTTTAAAAGCGGAAGTAGAGAAAGCTATCAAACAGAGCAAAAATGGGAAATCTCCAGGCCCTGACCAAATACCATCAGACTGGCTCAAACTTCTGGATGACGACAATGTCTCACAACTAACAAACATTTATAACCATATATACGAGACTGGCATGATGCCACAGATATGGTTAGAGTCTACATTTATTCCACTCCCAAAAAAGCCTAATACATCATCATGTAAAGACTTTAGACTAAGTAGTCTCATGAGCCACTCTCTCAAGCTACTTCTTAAGATAATTCTTAATAGAATCAAGCAGAAATGTGAAGAGACAATGGGAAACAAACAATTCGGTTTCAGAGAAGGATTGGGAACAAGGGAAGCTTTGTTCTCAATGTTAACATTACTTCAATGATCATAGGAAGTACAGAAACCAATTTACGTCTGATTTATAGATTTTGAGAAGGCGTTTGATAGAGTTCAACATAATAGGTTGTTTGAATATCTAGAAATGATTGGAATAGACGATAAAGATCTGAGACTTTTACAACATCTACATTGGTATCAAGAAGCTTCTATTCTGGTAGACGGCAAAGAAACAGACAAAATTTGCATTCAAAGAGGTGTCAGACAGGGTTGTGTGTTATCCCCAACTTTGTTTAACGTATACTCAGAAATAATTTTTAATGAAGCCTTGGAAGGACAATGTTCGAATCGGGGGAGAAACTATTAACAACATCAGATATGCAGACGACACCGCGATCATGGCTGAAAATATCGAAGATCTTCAATTCCTTATAGATCGAGTCACTAGGGAATGCTCCAATAACGGACTTAACATAAATGCAACAAAGACAAAGTTACTTGTGGTTAGTAAACAAGACGTCGGCCCTATGCAACTAATTGTCAATGATGAGTCAATAACAAAAGTTAACCATTTTAAATACCTAAGATGTTGGATAAACGAGACACTAAATCCGGATGAAGAAATTAAAACTCGTATAGAAATTGCAAGAGGAGCATTTATGAAACTTAGATCTATTCTGAGCAACTCTCAGCTGAACTTACAACTAAGAATCAAGTTCCTAAAATGTTATGTGTATCCTGTATTACTATATGGATGTGAAACCTGGATCATGAAGGTTAACATGATGAACAAATTAGAATCCTTTGAGATGTGGTCGTATCGTAGAATGCTCAGAATATCTTGGGTTCAACGCATTTCAAACAGAGAAGTCTTAAACAGAGTAGGTCAAGGCGAAGGTGACTTAATGAAGATGATAAAAAAGAGAAAACTTGAATATCTGGGGCATATAATGAGAGGTAGCAGATACAGGATGCTGCAGTTAATACTCAATGGAAAGATCGACGGAAAAAGAGGAATTGGTCGAAAGAAATATTCATGGCTCCGAAACCTTCGTCAATGGACTGGCTTATCAGCAGATCAATTGTTACATGCCGCACAAGATCGAGAACGATATCGGCAAATTGTTATGGAAGCTACCCAGGCCTAAAAATTTGGGCACGGTACTTAAAGAAGAAGAAGTTACATGACCGAAGCACTTTGTTGAAATTCGGCGCAGTAAAAGATGATTCACTTTATAGTCGGAACGGTGGACAATATAGATTTAAAAATAGAGGGTAAGGTGAACTTAATCCCAAATTTTTATGCAAATCTGTCTATCTGTAAAAATTGTGAGATTTTGTCCTATTTTAAGCTTGGCTTTTTGGACTATTTAACATGCGAAAGAAAAACCGGCGAATTACTAAATGGTGCAATGCAGAACACCTGTTCAAGTACTTGAATGCAAATCTGGATTAAAGTTTCCCCTTGTATTTCTTTCAAAGGATGTAGGGGCTGGCACTTTTGTACCCGTTTTTTCAGGTTGTTCCAAATGTGTTCAATTGGGTTAAGATCGGCACTGGTTGCCGGCCATTGTAAAACTTGAATCCCGACCTCATTAAGATACTCACAGGCGAATCTTGCGCTATGACAACGTGCATTGTCATGTATTAATATAAAGTTTCATTGCATTAATCTAATGTTTTTAAGACCATTATATAATGGTCTTGGAGAGCTTTTTCCACGTATCTTTAAGCATTCATACTGCGTCTATCGGACACAAAAAGGTCGGTACGAGCTTCGTAAGAGATACCTCTCCAAATCATTATTGACCCTCCTCGGTAAGTCACTGTTTCGGTTATAGCGCATGCAACAAACCTTTCATTTTGACGCCTGTAGACACGCTGACGTCCAACTGGACCTCTTAGGGCTATTCTGCTTTCATCTGAGAACACTATGTTCTTCCATTCCACCCCAGTAGTGTTGCCCAAAATCGGTCTTGGTCTTGCAGTCTTGGTCTTGTTCTTGCGTTTTCGCAAGACCAAGACCGCCTAATTTTAGCAAGACCAAGACCAAGACTTAGCGTGCAAGACTTAAGCAAGAACAAGACTAAGCCTGCGAGACTCTTGCGTCTTGCGGTTAGAACTGAAGGTCGTTTTAGGGAGTATACCTATAGGAGAATAATACACATTCTTTAACAGCAGATGATTTCTTTGCTCTGAACTTAATGGTCCATGTTTTTGGTACGAGTGTACCAATCAAACTGTGTTTTTAAATACATATTTTCTTAACATTCTGTTTTTAATTCATTCGTTTATGTTGGATAATAAAAAACTTGGGTACATTTTTAACTAGCCACGTTTTTCATCAATGCAGGGTGTTTTAAATAAGTATGGTAACCTTACAGGGTAATTCAGCACGAAAAATAATGACAGGTTGATTTATAAACATAGGTATGTCCTATTAGAGGTAAAATTCAATAGCTACACTTTGAACTTGATGAGTTTTTCCATGAACACAATTATTGGATATTGAGAAGTTAATGAATTTATCTCCATAAAGTATTATGACGTTGGGATTCAAAATGAAATAGGTAATGAATACAATGTTAATAAATAATAATTATTATTGAGTAAATAAGTTTATACAAAACAGTTGCTTCTATAGAAAATCACATGTGATAGAAACAGAAGTAATATTATTGTTAATATCAACATCCATTTTATATATACAAAGGTACCTATACAAAATTTTGCTGACTTACAACTACTAACGATCAAAAATAACAGTCTATTCTTTAAAAAATGAACAATAAGTTTCGTTGTTTGAAAATAAATGCCATTATTTTCGGCGACGGCCACAAAAGTCGCCTGCTTAACTGCAAAATAGATAATGTTACCCATTATGTAAGCGTTGGCTATCTGTTACAAAGAAATTTAAACCCATATTTTTTTTAATCAATCGCCGAACAGATAATGCTAACGAATAATATACAGTTTCAACAATACAATATAACAAACAAGTCGCCTGCTGAATCGGAAAATAGATTATGTAAGATATTTGCTACAAAGAAATAATTTAAGCTCATTTCTTCAATCAATCGCCGAATAGATAATGAACACAAAAATAATAAACAGTTATGTTTAATAATGTATTGTTTGAAAGATCACTAAATAATATTATGTATTACCGATTCGGCACTCCGGATTGTAAGGAAAAATTCACTAAAGGCAATAATAAGTTTTAATGAGTTTTACCTTGAAACCGAAATTCACAATCATGCACTTAGTGAAGTATACCATAAATTATCTCAGCAATTAGAATAGAGCCCCAGGTGATTTCTTCAGGGCTGGACAGTACCGTATTGAGTTCAAATTGATGAAAATGTCAAAATCTCAAAAAAGTGCACTTTGTGAGTTTTACCTCTAATAGGAGGGTATGTCCGCAAATGCTTCGTTGCCCAAATAGGGTTATTAAAATTTTTCTTACAAACTGAGGATTTATTTATTGCTCTAAAACCGGTTGAGATATGCAAATGAAATTTGGTGAGTTTTATGAGGTAGTTATTGCGCATTTTTGACGTACAATTAAGAATTTAATATTCACCATTGGCATGCATAGGTAACATGACTCGTTTGTTTAGAATTACCCCTTAAAATTTGCCATACTTATTTAAAAACACCCTGTATTAATGAAAAACATGGCTAGTTGATAAAATACCTAACTTTTTTGTTATGCAACATAAGCTAATGAATCAAAAACAAAATGTTAAGAAAACATTAGTTGGGTTTTAATTTCAGTATTTTATATGCTAAAATATTCCACAAAATGATGCGAACTTTGAGAAAAAAACACAGTTTGATTGGTATACCCGGTATCCGGTATACAATGACACTTCACCTGTCTAGCAACAATATTTTTCTAGGGATATTGTTAAAGAATACGGCTCTAGAGCCTTATATATAAGGCTAACAAGTGAGATATTGAAGAGTAAGTTTCACTCTGCTTGTGAAGCAGCTGACGTGCCATCAAATCTGAAACCCATACTGGTCTGTCCAACCCAACGTAGTGGATAAAAATTAGAACTGGCATTAACATACTGTGCAGATCTGTCACCGAATTGAATGCTTTTCAAATCACAGATAGTGAATAGCAAATACACTAAAAAATGCATATTTCTAATAAACTTTAGTTAGTTAGAATATGGGCACGGATCACTTACACCGTGAGTTCAAACCCCACCCGGTGTCAGATATTTATTAATTTGGTTGGTTTTTCCTATGGCTATGATATTCAATCTTAAAATTAAAATGTACCTACTCTGTTACGTTGTTCTAAGATATGCAATATTCTAATGGGCAACTGCGAGACTTGCAAGACTCTTGCTGCAAGACCAAGACCAAGACCAAGACCAAGACCGGGAGCGCAATACCAAGACCAAGACCAAGACCAGGTGTACTGGCGCAAGACCAAGACCAAGACTATCTAAGTCTCGTCTTGGTCTTGCATTTGGGCAACACTACACCCCAGTCTAGTCAGCATATTCTCGCACAAAACCAAGTCTAGCTCTATGGTGTTGTGGGAGTAGTTGTAGGGCGCGAGCTGGTCTTCCAATCAATTGCTCAAATCCCTCAAATTGCTTTTTGTCAGTCTTCTTCTAATGTTACGCTCACTCACACTATCATTTTTTATCTAAAAAAAAGCGCGTACAAGCTTCGGGAGTGGTGCAAAAGAAATTTCTCAACACGTTGCTGACAATAAAGTATCTCTAATTGTAGTTCATCGATGTCGGCCTTGATCTGGCCTGTGGGTCTACGAACCTGTCTCCCCAAATCATCTGATAAGATCCTGTACCGTAGTTCAGCCCGTAGACAGCAGCGGTAGAGAAGTGGCACAATTTTCCCCAATCGTATATCCAGGATATCATGAATGGATTGCCGAAGTAGCTCTAAGAAGTCTTAAAGGCCAGAGGCGGCAACACCCATTATTAATACCTACTCATAATTGTTTTTAACTAGACTACGATTTTCAAAATTATGTTTGTTTGAATTTTCTTCGAAGATTTTTGAACATTGTATTTTTGCTAAGCATCTCTTGATAAATGACACTTTTTTAATAGTTTTGTTGTTTTCTCTTCCTCAAAGGTAGTTTTCACCGTATAAAATGTGGTCCAAGATTGACAATTTCTGCAATTATAAAAATAGGTAAAAGGTGGGCGGTTAATTGTGCCGGTGAGTGTTATATGTCGATGTTCGTGAAAACTTGAATAGCAAATCTTACGAAATATAGGTATTAATGAAATAAGAGATCCTTTCACTATTTGGTGAGCTGACAAGGCTGATATATTCATTAAATAAAGCAGACAGTGGTATTTTAAACTTATTATGTCAAATGTAAACGACTTTATTCCGGCGATTCATCAAAAACTTTGTAGACATTTGTGAAGGTTGATCCAAATTTTGAATGTAGGTATCAATTCGACTTCAACGGTTAAAAGATGGTAGGTACAAATTAAAAAAAAATAATTTGTTATATAGTGTCAGTCCAAGGTAGAGTATTCGGAAAGAGAAAAATGGGGAGGAGAATATCATGGTTAAAAAACCTGAGGAAATGGTTCTCTACAACAAAAACTAATCTATTTAAAAGTAAATTTAGTGAAAAATGTTTCTTGGCAAAAGGTATATTTATTAAAAAACCCTTAAAAGGGCCACAAATATCACAACAAAACGTTTTCGCTCTATAAAAAGAGCATCATTGGTTTTATAAGCCTGCCTAACATGCTAAGCCACCCAAAAATAGAGGTTAAAACTCTTTAAACGTTGACTAAATGTCTTACATAATTAAATACATTATGAAGTCCAAAGGATGGATATAATATATACCTAATCCCTATGGATAAGGCCTTAGGGCAACATATGCCTCCCACGTGGTGGTACGTGGGTTGTTAGGTAATTAGGTCATCACATTGAGACAGGTGAAAGGCAACTGATTTTTAGGTGGCTAAGCATGTTAGGCTTGTAACTCTGATGATGCTCCTTTTAGAGAGCGAAAACGTTTTGTTTGTGGCTCTTTTAAGGGGTTTTAAATAAATATACCGTTTATTAAAAAAAATGTTTCACTAAATTTACTTGTAATTAATGGTATACAGCCAGCTACAAGAAATTCTTCGTTGTTGATAATCTATTTAAAGCATCAGTTAATAAAAGAATTATAGCCAGAATGATCGCCAATATTCGAAACGAATAGGAGTTTCAGCAAATAGAAAGAAATACAAGGTGGATTAATTTTGCCGTGTATTTTAAGCTTCGTTTCTTGGACTATTTAACATGCGAAAGAAAAACCGGCGAATTACTAAATGGCGCAATGCAGAACACCTGTTCAAGTACTCGAATGCAAATCTGGATTAAAGTTTTATACTTTTGAGTTTTACATGGAGTGAAAGCTGATGCCACTAATTGCGGATAAGGCTTTAAAAACCGTAATTGTTTTAACAGATTAAAATTTTATGGCGTATAAGAAGTTAAACTAACCTTAATGCCTAAACACTTGGCTCACAAATTACTTGTTTTCATAGATTTATTCTTTCGTTAGAACCATCCCAGGACTTTTAATGACGATCAGTTGTTTTTACTGCTTTTCAAGTTTTTAAGTTAAAAGCAGTGGAGAAATTACGATAGATGCTACTTTACACCAAAAAGTGCAAACAAACATTTGTTAGTAAAATATGAGTTTTTCAAAATACTCTTTAAACTGATCAGCGACACTGATCCATGTATCCTTAATCCTTAGTCACAGTGATCTTAACTTCTCTTTCTATTTTTTATATTTTTATATCAATAGGAACTAATGAAACTACAAGGTAACATAACCTGGTGCTTAATGTATGCTGATGATGTAGTGCTGGTGGGAAATAATGAAGGCGACTTAGAACAAAAACTAGAACAGTGTAGACAAGCTCTGGATGAAAAAGGTTTAAAACTTAGTAGGACAAAGACATAGTATTTGGAATGTTTGTTTAAAGATGGAGTTACTACTAGTATTGCCCAAATGCAAGACCAAGACGAGACTTAGACAGTCTTGGTCTTGCGCCAGTACACCTGGTCTTGGTCTTGGTATTGCGCTCCCGGTCTTGGTCTTAATCTTGCAGCAAGAGTCTTACAAGCCTCGCAGTTGCCTATTTACCTGTTGCATATCTTTGAACAACGTAATAGAGAGGTACATTTTAAGCTTGAATATCATAGCCATCGAGTGTTCTTTAAATGAATATTTTGATTCGATATGTATGTTTCTGGTATTGCGCGTAATATGAATAAGTCCAATTTTCAAAATTTTTGTTACAATTTTTTTTGTTTCTCATAGAGTACCTAAGAATATAGCCAAACTAATATACTCCCTAAAACAACCCTCAGTTTTAACTGCAAGACGCAAGAGTTGCGTCTTAAGTTATTCTTGCTTAAGTCTTGCACGGTATGTCTTGATCTTGGTCTTGCTAAGATTAGGCGGTCTTGGTCTTGGTCTTGCAAAAACGTAAGAACAAGACCAAGACTGCAAGACCATGATCGACTTTGGACAACACTAGTTACTACAAATAAAATGATATCTTTGGATGGTGAAATGATTATGGAAAGTGAGAGTATTATAGTGAGAGTACTACTTTAATACCTAGGATCGGTATTAAAGAGTAATGGGGAAAAAGATCGAGATGTATTAGGGCTGGATGGGCAAAATGGAAGAAAGCGAGTTGTGTGTCTTGTGACAGACAAATTCCAAAATTCTATAAAACAGCCATAAGACCAGCTATGATGTACGAAACTGAATCCTGGGCAGCTAAAAAGAAAGAGGAACAGCGAATTCTAGTGGTGGAAATGAGGATGCTTAGATGGATGAGCGAAGTACCAGAAAAAGGTAAAATTAGGAATGAGGAAAACTTAGAGCAGAGATATTAACTCTGACAAATCAACAAATTATGCGAAAGTCGGGCGTTTAAGATGTCCGTCAACGATGCTCAAGTGGAACTAGGCAGGGCATTTGTCGAGAACACAAAATGGACGGTGAACAAGATCAATCGTGGAATGAAGGCCCAGAAACTATAAAAGAAGCCGAAGACCACCACCTAGGACGTGACCGAATGTTCAATCTCAAATCAATCCCTTAATTTGTAATCTCACAATATTCTTAACTTCCTAAACTTTTATAGTTTCACCGTGTATAATTGAAATATTGGGAAACATATCGTGTAATATTTGAATTATTAGAGTCCAGTGAATGGAGTTACTACAAATAGAATGGTATCTTTGGATGGTGAAATGATTGTGAAAAGCAATAGTTTTAAGTACCTAGGATCGGTATTACAGAGTAATGGAGAAATAGATGGAGATGCATGCAGTAGAATTAGGGCTGGATGGATGAAGTGGAAAGAAGCGAGTGGCATGTTGTGTGACAGAAAAGTTCCAATGAAGCTGAAGGGAAAATTCTATAAAACAGCCATAAGACCGGCTATGATGCACGGCACTGAATGTTGGGCAGTGAAAAAGAAAGAGGAACAACGAATGCATGTGGCGGAAATGAGAATGCTTAGATGGATGAGTGGAGTGACAAAGAAGGATAAAATTAGAAATGAGTATATTAGGGGAAGTCTAGGTGTGGCACCAATTGATGCCAAAATGAGAGAGCATAGGTTAAGATGGTTTGGTCATGTTCAACGTCGAGACGTTAATCACCCAATACGAAGAATAGCTGAAGTGCATATTCCTGGAAGGAGTAGGAGAGGAAGACCAAAGAAGACCTGGGGGGAGACGATAAGGCAGGACATGTTGGTAAAGGGGATTAACATTGATATTACCCAAGATAGAATTGTGTGGAGAAATGCAATTAGGGAAGCCGACCCCGCATAGGGATAAGGCAAAGAGAATGATGATAATTAGAGTCCAGTGAAGTTTCTGCAACCTACATATATTGCCAAATCGTGGTATTTCCATTTGAACTTCCTAAGTTTTGCAATAGCTTGATTAAACTAGTTTGTAAGTGCATTGTTACTTACCACGCAAGTTATTGATGATTTGTATATTCTATGAGATTATAAATTAGCCAAAGGGACTATTTTGAGTCGCAGTCTATTTAGAATAGTTACCTCATTAACAAGTGCGTAAGTCGTTGTTCGAAGTTACGTCACTAGAGTGTAATTATCAGTACCTGTCATTAAGGGCAGTCTATTATAGAAAGTTATCTGACCAACATATATAGTGTAATACTCAGTAGCTATCAATAAAACCATATTTTTACTCCACACTTCCAACATTTATTTACCATCGTCAATCGAGAAGAATCGGAAAAAGAGGCATTAGAAAACAATTCGATCCTGAAATTTACATCGAATTGTCCACCTAGGGATGCATATGTCCAGCAATGGACGCTATTATTGACCTATTTATTAACAGGACAAAAGGATGAAAGAATCTCACAATTTTTGAAAAATATATATATTTTCACTTTTGATGAAAAAATCGAAACGCAAAGAAACTTTTGTCACAGTTCTCTAACGAATAAACGAGGAATATGCCAGTTTTAACAATCAAATATTAACCAAATATAACCGCAATATTCGTACGGAATTGGGAATTATTAATAAATACCTACAGGCTGAACTCTCAGTTTCCAAATTAAAAAGAATACAAAGGGGCGGCAAAATTAGCTTTTCGAAAAGTTTTCTGATCGACAAAGTTGGTCGCCTGCGTGGAGCTACTTAATAAGAATTCTTCGTCGTGTTCAATATCTGAAGAAAGACATTACACGTTTTATTATTTTAACGCATTATTCCACGTACATGGTGAATCCGCTGTCAAAATTGCTCTATCACCGTTTATTTTCTTAGGTTTTTTTGTATAAAAATAAAAACCAATAATTTAATGTTATATACAAGTAGAAACAAAAAAAAAGAGTGTGTACTTTTTACGTACGCAAGAAGTTATACTTCTGTTATATAATTTCAACGAAATAAATACATTTTAAACAAAAATTTTGAACAGTTTATTTGTATTTTATTTAGATATTAAACTAATTTTAATACACTCTGGGGCAAAATTATTAATCGCCCAGCTTAAAAATAGGTCATCTTTGATGTCTCGAATTTCCTAAATCTGTTGTCGGATTTAAGCGCATTTTTTAATACATTATACAGCCTTATTCGTTAACAATATTGCTGTAATAATATTGTTGCTAAACAGGTAAATTTTTATTATATACCGGGTGAACGAATCAAACTGTGTTTTTTTCTCAAAGTTCGCATCACTCTGTCGAATATTCTAGTATTTGTAAAATACTGAAATTAAAACCCAACTATAGCCTGATGTTTTCGTAACATTATATTTTTTTATTCATTCGCATATGTTGGATCATAAAAAAGTTAGGTACTTTAACAAATACAGGGTGTTTTTAAATAATTATGGCCAACTTTAAGGGGTAATTCTGCATGAAAAAGTAATGGCAGTTTGTTTTATAAACGTATATGTCCGCAAATGCTTCGTTTCCGAGATAGGGGGTGCTTATTTATTGCTTTAAATCGGTTGAGATATGCAAATGAAAGTTGGTGGGTTTTAAGAAATAGTTATTGCACATTTTTTGTTATACAATTAAGAATTTAATAGTCACCATTAGCGCGCATAAGCTAATAGGACCGAGACCAAGTTTTCGTTGGAATTTTGCCACGCTGAATGGGCAGGTGTGAGGTGCAAATTATAGACTCCGTGTCTTCTTTAATTTAGCATTCATTTGGTTTGCAAGTAATAGAAACCATGAAGGCGTAACCAGAAACTCTGTCTCATTAGAAGTTTTATTTCTTCGAAAATCTGGTGGGTTTCGAATTCTTTTAGGCAGATGTCGCTACGGCATCCATATCGAGTTATTTGGGGTGATTCAGTGCTAGGAGGCTTGATTTGTTTCAGTCCGTTCAGAGATAACTATATATACATACACTCTCTTCTTCATTTTCTTCAGGTGCCATACCCGCTACGGAGGTTGGTAATCATCATAGGTATTTTAATTTTTGAGGCAGTAGCTCTAAGTAGTTGTTTTGAGCTGCATCCAAACCATTCTCGCAGGTTCTTCAGCCATGAAATTCGTCTTCTTCCGATGCTTCTTCTGCCATCTATCTTTCCTTGCATTATGAGTCGCAGGATGCCATACTTCTCGCCCCGCATCACATGTCCGAGATACTGTAGTTTTCTTTCTTTAATTGTAAGTTCAACTTCCTTCTCTTTACCTATTCTTCTTAGTAAGTACTTCGTTGTTCGTAACTCTATCTACCCAGGAAACCCTCATAATTCTTCTATAGGTCCACATTTCAAAGGCGTTAAGTCATCTCATTGTCTCTACATTTAACGTCCATGATTCCACTCCATAGTATAGTACACTGTATATGTAACATTTTGTTAGGCGTACTTTAAGAGCTAATGTTAAATCTTTGCTACATAGGACCTTTTTCATATTCATAAAATTAGAACGTGCTTTTTCGATTCTGACTTTCATTTCTGCAGTGTAGTCATTATTTTCTGTTATAAGTGTTCCTAGGTAAGTGTACTTTTTTACTCTTTCGATCTGCTGGCCCTCTACTATCAAGGTTTCGTTAGTATTATGGTTGTTTTTAATAAGTTTCAGAAACTTCGTCTTTTTGATATTGAGAGAGAGAGTCCGTACTCCCTACTACACCTTACTATTTTACTCATGAGTCTTTGCAGGTCTTGTAAACTATCGGCTATTATTACTGTAGCATCTGCATATCTGATGTTGTTAAATAAGACTCCATTTACTCTTATGCCGACTGTTTTATCTTCCAGAGTTTCTCGCAATACCTCTTCAGAATAAGCTTTAAATAATAGAGGTAATAGTATGCAGCCTTGTCGGACTCCTCTCTTTATTTTCATTTCTTCAGATGTTTCTTTTCAATTCTTACTATTGCTCGCTGACTGTAATAGAGGTTTGTTATTAGTCTTAAATCTTTCATCTAGGTTTTTAGTTTGCAGAATTTCTATGAGTCGATCATGTTTTTCTTTATCAAACGCTTTATTGTAGTCTATAAAACAGACGTAAAGAGGAAGGTTAACATCCAAACATCTCTGTGTCAGCACGTTAAAGGAGAATAATGCCTCTCTCGTACCCATACGCCCATACCATTGCGGAACCCATATTGAGTGTCATTAAGAGGATCGGAACGTATTTTCGGCTGCAATGCTATTCAAATGGGGATTCATTTTTTTCAAATCCTGAGAAAACTAATAAGTATTTTGGAAAAATTTAAACGCAGAATGAAAGATTACGTTATTAGCGAGGGCCGAAAGTCCCTGAGAACTTCTACAATGTTTATTTTAATAAGTTACAGGGGTGAAAAAACTAAGAGAAAATTTAGTGTGATTTTTAAATTCAAATATCTCATTCAAAATAAACTTTTTATTTATTCTAAGGGACTTTCGGCCCTCGGTAATAATTTAGTCTTTCATTCTGCGTTTAAATTTTTCAAAAATATTTATTGGTTTTTTCAGGATTTGAAAAAAATGAACACAATGCCGTGGTAATATTTTCCAAATCTGTCTTTGTCTTACAACGCACTCAACCGAATATAATATTGTCAGCATATATTGTCAGTCAGACACTGACAATCAGTGACAATTTTAAATATTTGACATTGCATCGGGAATATTTTGAGAAATTGATTAAATATTATTGATATATAGTGTATTTGATAAATAATTGATTTAAGACGTGAACTTAATAAAAAGTTATTTATTGTGTATTATTTGTGAAAGATCCAAGCAGAGAATACATCAGATATATCCTGTGATCCAAGTATTTTGTTGTTAGAGATGTTCAAAATTGTAAGCGTTCCAAAATAACAACATATTATTAAAAAATCACTTTAACACTTTTCCTCTTTTCTCGATTGATTATTAGTTTTTGTTGTACAAATAAATTATTACAATCACTGAAAACATAGTTAGTGAAAAAATTATCACATTTATTAACTGAATTAATAATTTGCAATTATAAAAATAACAGTTATCCAAGAACATTCAAAAGCCATCTCTTTAAATTAATTATGACATTTTCAAGTAGAATGACATTCTAGTAATGTTTACATATCCACACCAGTGTGAATTTTACTACACGTAATTTGCCGTGTAAAGACAGAAAAAGTAGGGATACACGTAAAATATTTGCGAATTATGTACCCATAGCCTTAATATCCAGCTCTAGGGTATATATAATAGTGTATATATAATAGTGTAGTGTATATATAATAGTGTAGTGTATATATAATAGTGTGTTCTGGCGTGGATAATTTTCAGCACAATTTTCAAGGTATGTGACATTAAACTTATGAGTGAAATTTAATAAAAAATTTTCCTCTTGGTAAAAGGTATATTAGTTTAAAAAGCCCTAAGGGGCTACAAACATATACAAAACGTTTTCGCTCTGTAACAAGAGCATCATCAGTGTTACAAGAACATGGTGAGCCAACCAAAAAATACAAGGTCAAAGCCTTTCAAAAAACAGACAAAAGTCTAATATTAATAAATACATCGAAAAATCCAAAGGATGGATAAAATTCCTAAGGATACGGCCCTAGGGCAACATATGACTCCCACACGTGGTAAGTGGGTCAAAAGGTAACTAGGTCATTATGTTATAAGAGGTGGCAGGCAACTCCAGCTGTCAGTTGCCTGCCACCTCTTATAACATAATCACCTAGATACCTTTTGACCCACTTACCACGTGTGGGAGTCATATGTTGCCCTAGGGCCGTATCCTTAGGAATTTTATCCATCCTTTGGATTTTTCGATGTATTTATTGATATTAGACTTTTGTCTGTTTTTTGAAAGGCTTTGACCTTGTATTTTTTAGTTGGCTCACCATGTTCTTGTAACACTGATGATGCTCTTGTTACAGAGCGAAAACGTTTTGTATATGTTTGTAGCCCTTTAGGGCTTTTTAAACTAATATACCTTTTACCAAGAGGAAAATTTTTTATTAAATTTCACTTGTAATTAATGGTATACAGCCAACTACAGGAAGTTCTTCCTTGTGGATTATTAAACTTATGGTTCGGTAGTCACTGCATTCTTTGGCATTCAATTTCTTTGGCAAACACACAAATGCTGATGTAAACATTTCTTTAGGGATGATTCCCGTAGTATAGATAGCGTTGAACAGTTCTACTATTATGTCCAGGTTTTTCTCGTTGACCAACTTTATCAGATCGCTAGGTAATTCATCTGGGCCAGCAGATTTATTGGTTTTCATAGAGTCTATTACCAGATAGTAAATACCTTTGTCTATCTCGGGTCTAGTATAACTAACGATGGTAACTGTGAAGCAGAAGTTCGGAGACGTATTGGTATAGCAAAAAATGCGATGAGTCGTCTAACTAAAGTTTGGAAAGACAGATCTATCTCTCAAAATATCAAGATGAGACTGGTGAATGCCGTTGTATTCTCAATATTTCTATAAGGAGCAGAGACTTGGACTCTTCGCGCATGCGAGCGCCAAAAAATTGATGCCTTTGAGATGTGGTGCTGGAGAAGAATGCTGCGCATACCTTGGACAGCTCATAGGACAAACGTTCCATTCTAAACTAACTCAATATTAAAAAAAGGCTGTCCACAATATGTTTGCAACGAATTCTGCAATTCTTTGGTCACGTGGTTCGCAGAGGTGACGACAGTTTGGAGAGATTAATTGTTTCTGGAAACGTTCCGGGGAGAAGATCAAGAGGACGATCACCAACTAGACCAAATAAAGAATTCAGCTGGAAACTCATTCTGCGAAGCTCTTAGAGCAGTTGAAGATAGAGACCAATGGAGAATCATTGTTAGGAATATTGGAAGAAATCACGATCCTCAGTAATGGGGAAACGACAGGAGAGAGATAGAGTCTATTGCCTGACTGATGACCTTTAATGAGAGTGAAACTAGTAAGGGTGTTGATGGCTTTCTCTGAACGAACTGATATATTATAATACCTACGTCTCTTGATTTCGTTTTACGGCGAATCCTTCTGAAAACAAATTTTTTAAAGCACAATTTATATAAGTTGCTTTCATCTGAGACAACTTTCATCCACTAAACATTCGTTCATTATTTTAGCATATTACTTTCCGGTTTTACTACATTTTTTTTGTATTATAGAGATTTTTACTTCGCTATAAAACAAACTCACTACCTAAACAGCGAAGCCAGTCTACAAATTACGACACTTATCTCGGAAAAAATCTCTCGGCCGTTATTTTATATTAAAACCAACAAGACATAAAAAAAATTGATTCCATTTTCCCTGAAACGTTCTTAAGGAACTTACGGACTCGAGATAAGAGTAAAATCTGAAATCATCGAGATAATAGAGACTACTGTTCTTGTAGTCCATTCACTCACGGTCAAATATTGCAAAACCTCCAGATTTTAAAAAACCGCTTGGATTGACATGAAATATGTTCATTTTTCAACAAAAAAAAAACACGTTTTTCGTCGGTTTTTCGCAAATGACTCAAAAATTAAGTATTTTCTGTAAAAAACATTCTCAGCAAAAATATGGATTATAAAAAGGGAAAAATTACTATGAAAAAATTAATATTATGGAAAAATCTTTTAAAATAAAACTAGAATTTTCTTTTGAATCAAAATGAAAATACATTTTTGCGCCACGTAATATTCATATCAGCTTTTTTGTAGTTGGAATATTGTATGCGCCACTTATTTTTACGGCGTTTAGCGGTTTTTTAGTCTTGTAAATAATACATAATTATAGGCTATTGATTATGTATTTTAGAAAGGAACTACAACGTTAACAGGGTTTTATTGTTTCATATAGTCAATGGACCTCTATATTTGAAAAAACCGCGGAGTGCTTCCATTTAAATTGGTGCGTTTTTGAGAAAGGGGTGAATTGGTCCCTAGGCACAAGGCGAATTAGGATGAGTTCTATGCACATTTAGGGCAAACACGTCTATAGGAAAATTATTCCAGTTTAAATTTACTATTGAAATATCACATTTTAAAGTCAAAAACATGTTTTTTACATAAATATATCCAAAACAAAAGCAAGAAAAAGACATGAAAGATATAAATTTTGTTTTCTGCCCCATAACTTTTTTCCACGGGGATATATGTATAGGCATTGCTTCACAGAAAAAAAACTTCCATCCTTTCTCTTTAAAATGGCGTTTGGTAGAAGTCCCTGTAGTTTACAATTTCCAAAATATGATTTTTCAAATTTCGCCACTCACAGCGGTTTTGGGATATTTTCCTTGTTACTTCGCAAATATTGTTCTGTAACTTTTTTCTACGCATTTCTAGGTATACGCAATGGTACATTTAGTGGAAAGAAGTCAATTACCTTTAAAATGTTCTATCGTAAAAAGCCGGATGGCTATATTTAAGCAATATATGGTTTTTCAAAATCTTATACTTTTAATGATTTTTGATATATTTACGATTATTTTTAAATTTCTCATTATAACTTTTTTTATTGTATATTTGGGTATATGTATTGTGTAATAAAAAGGAAAGCTCATTTTCTTTACTTTAAAATGGTGTACTGTAAAAAACTCTAGAACTATTTTTAAACAAGATATGCTTTTTGAAAGTGACATATACACATGCAATAGTTGGAACCATATGGAAAACTTTTTTAGTATTAATTTTATGAAAAAAAGCTATTCTTTATAAAATGTTCTGCTTTGTCTGAAACCTAAAATGCGATCATCAGCTATAAAATTGTATTAATAGTGTACGAGGTATGTTAAAAAATATGAATTTGCTCAGGAGTAAAGTACCTTTATATTTCACAATATCGAAAAGTGTTAAGAAAAATTATTTGGAATTAAAAATTATATTATAATATGCAATTAAATTCCTCTAATTGAAAAAAAAATAAAAAATTTTAAATTTTTTTCAAGTTACGGATACTCTTGGATATCCTACGGATATCTTGTTTAAAAATAGTCCTAGATTTTTTGGAATACACCATTTTAAAGTAAAGAAAATATGCTGTTTTCTATTATACAATGTATATCCCTAAATGTACAAGAAAAAAAGTCAAAATGAGAAATTTAAAAAATAATCATAAAAAATATCAAAAATTATTAAAAGTATGAAACCTTGAAAAAGCAGAACTTGCTTCAAAATAGTCAAGCAACCTTATACAATAGACCATTTTAAAGGTAATTGACTCCTCTTTCTAATAAATGTACCATTGCATATACCTAGAAATGCGTAAGAAAAGTTACAGAACAATGTTTGCGAAATAATGGGGAAAATGGTCCAAAAATGGACTTCTACTAAACGTCATTTTAAAGAGAAAGAGTGTTATGGGGCAAAAAACAAAATTGCTTTCTTTCGTGTTGTTTTTTTGCTTTTCTTTTGAATATATTTTTGTAAATAAAAATATTTTTGACTTTAAAATGTAATATTTCGATAGTAAATTTAATCTGGAACAATTTTCCTGTAGACGTCTTTGTACCAAAAGTGCATAGCACCATAATAATTCATCCTGTGCCTAGGGACTAATTCACACGGACTGTAGCACTCCGCGGTTTTTTCAAATTTAGAGGTCCATTGACTATATGAGATAAAAAAAATTCCGTTAACGTTGTAGTTCCTTTTAGCTCTCTTATTTTGAACATAATCAATAGCCGATTAAAGCAACTTGTGAAGCGGTAACGATTAATTTCATTTGAGATGCTAGTTAGGGGGTGATATTTCCGTTTTTTTACCAAAAAAAAAGAATAACTTTAAAAAAGGTTTAGTTTTGTTTTTTTTTAAGCTTCTACCATCAAAAGTCAGCAAGTTACACTCAAAACAAATTTTTTTAAAAAGTTGAAATGAGTTTTCCCCAAAAAGTACTTCATTTTTTTGTTATTTCACGTGGAAATGTTCAATTTGGAATTGGAGGAAAATGATCCTAGTTTTCATCAGCTACAACTTTGCTTCTACTGGGTGTAGAGACTTCAAGCATACACCGTTTTTTTTTTCACTTTTTTATAAGCTATTTTGGCTTAAAACGTTTCTTCGATAATATACTTATTTTTTTAGTTATTTGCGAAAAACATCTAAAAACCTGTTTTTTTTTTGTTAAAAAGGGATCGTAATGGATCGAAAAAAACCGTGAGTAAATGGACTATTGATAATAACAGGTCTCGGGGATTGAGCGTATTTCTGAAGGCTTTAAACTCGTTTTATGCTTTTTTTAAAATCGCATACCAGTTTAGCTGTAGTTTGTTTAGTTGTGCCTAGTGTAACGTTGGTAAAACTGGTTTGATATTTACGTATGTGACTTGAAAATAAGTATAGTTAAATTAAAATATTATATAATGCTCAAAGCAATGGTATAATTCTGCAGGAATGTGTAAAAATTAAGTAGTTACATATTACGTAATTTTAGGATAATAAGGGATTAAGGCACTGAAGAAATGAAAGAAATGATGCTCTGGAATGGGTATATCATTAAACTACGACACTGCTAAAATAGCCTTTCTGCATACTGCATTAACTTCGAGTACATTTTCTCCACAGTTAAAAACAAGAATGCCATTAAAAAATGTTCCAACGTTGTCTACCAAATTCCTTGTAACATGTGTAATCAAATATATATCGGCCAAACTGCACGTACTCTTGATAGTCGTTTAGTGTCCCACAAGAGTGATTGCATGTTGTACCCCGAAAGGTCTGCTCTTTCAGAACATGTTAACAAAGAACATCACATAATGAGTTATGATTCTGTTAAAGTTTTGGCTACAGAGTCCAACTATACTAAGAGATTGTTTTTAGAATGGCATTTATCTCTCAAAATTCTAAGTAAAAGAACAAAAAGAGTGGCAATAATCAATTAAGTACTATTTACTCCTACATACTATATTTCGATAACCATAATCATTCTAATGATGTTTTAACAACTGATTCATTGTAAAGTTTTATTACTTAATTTCAACCTTAAGTATTTAAAAATTGTGTTCTTAAACTTCAAATTAAATGACTATTTCTGTAAATTTATGTTTAGTCTAACAGTAGTACTACTTCATTAGAAAAAGAAGAAGTGGTGTCATTTGCCATTTCCAGCGCAACACACTATCTAGCTACGGAAAGCTCGAAACACAAGTGGAAAATCAAGTGAATAAATAAAGCATACAGACCAGCAAATTGCTTGAATGAAACAATATGGAGAAATAAAAATGTCGGGAAAGAAATGAAAGGCAGAATTTAACTGGATAACACCAAGGACAAGGACTGGGTAAGAAATAGAAGCGTATAATGGAACGATCACATAAGCTGAATGACAACAAATAGTGTAGTAAAGATGGCGAGAGACAGTGCCCCAATAGGAAGACGATCAGTGCGAAAACCAGGAAAACGATGGAACGACAACTTAGGCGCTTTGAAAAACATACTGGAGGCACTTTGAAAAACAGTCATGTGTACACCAAAAAAAAAGAAGAGAAGCTCACTCTGTGTTCTGCTGATACAAATTTTTGTAGTTGTTCATCATTCTACCATATGCAAAATATTTATCAAAAATAAACTGCAGAGCCAACATGTCTCCATGTTTGTAGCAATAGTTGATAATAAAATTGATAAAAAAACATGCAAATGTTTATGGATTTTATGAGTATGTATTTGGAGAAACACTAAATATATTTTACATCAAAAATATTTGTTTGTAGTAGTTGTAAATCCCATTACTTAACTAACAACCCTTCACATTTCTGGTTGATATAAAATTCGCGACCATCCTAAACAAAATTCCGGCCAAAATATAATCTTTTTCGCATATTTAATTTCAATATTTTGTCATAAATTTCAATACTGATTCTCGACGTTAACAATGTTTATACCATTAATTCCTCAAAAAGCTTTTTAAAGCTGCAAGGCTAAATCTCTCACAGGTTAAAAACATTGTTAAAGTTAGAAGTTAGGCCGACCCAGATTTTTGATATCTCTAAGTTGTTTTGAAAAAAGCATTTTTTTTTCAAAATTAAAAATTTTCCTTTAAAACCGAATTTTTGCCACAATAAGAACTTTGAATCGATGTCACTTACAGATCATATAAACACAACATACCTAAAGCAACTTGTGAAACGGTAACGAATAATTTCATTTAAGTTGCTAATTAGGGAGTGATTTTTCCGACTGTTTTACAAAAAAAAAGGGACCAACTTTATTTTGAGCATACCTTGCTTACATTTGATGCTAGAAACTTTTTTTATAAAACACAAATAAAGCTTTTTTAAAACACTTTAAAAAAATTGAAGTTAATGAGTTTTCCCCAAAAAGTGGTTTATTTTTTTGGATATTTCACGTTGAAATATTTATTATATTCGGAATTTGGCAAATATGAACCTATTTTTCATTAGCTACAACTTTGCTGTATACACCATTTTTTCAGTTTTTTACAGGCTATATTTTTGCTAATAGTACATTCTTTCACGGTTTTTCTGTAAATTTTAAAGAACCGCTTGGATTTACATGAAATTTGGCACACGCATACCTATCATGTCAAAGAAAAAAAGTGATATGGTGCCGATGTGTGCTTTTGCCCTGAGAGTGAGTTTCACCCCATCTCGGGGGTGAAAAAATATATGTCCAAGATATGTCCCGAAATGGATAAACTGACTAATTTTAAGCATCTTTTGTTCTATAGAGTTTTTTCACCAAATCATTACTTTTCGAGTTATTTGCAAGTGAATATGTTCATTTTTCAACACAATAACCACGTTTTTAGACGGTTTTTCGCAAATAACTCAAAGCCTAAGCATTTTGTCGAAAAAAATATTCTTACCAAAACTATAGCCTATAAAAAACTGAAAAAAAAAAAACGGTGTATACATTAGGTCTCTATACCTACCAAAAACAGAGTTATAGCTAATAAGAATAGGTTCATATTCGAAAAATTCCAAATAGAATAATTCAATGTGAAATATCCAAATAATGAAGCATTCTTGGGGAAAATACATTACAACTTTTTTAAAGTGTTTAGTATAGTCCTGAAAGAATCAGATCGTAAAAAGAGAAAAATCAAAGAAACGGCTCTAATTATGCTAAATGAAACCAATTGTGTCGCAAATTCCTCAGTAGAATGAAGTAGAATGTGGTTACCCATACTTAAAGAGAAAGTCAATAAAAAGAAAATACCACGATTAGTAAGTCAATAACATATCGAGTTAGTACAAATTTTATATTTTAGTATTACTTATTGTATATCTATGTATTATTAATATTGTTTATAATTTAAACATATTAAAGTCAGAATTTGGTATTAGTTTTTTAAAAGTAAATTAAATGTAAGACCAAATACTTACGACGTCGGGATAGTATCACGAGGTTTTTTCCTGGTTTCCCTCGTGATTTACTATGGAATCTCTAACGCGAGAATTTTACTGTCATCGTTGCATTTGGTTGTCTTTTTAAAGACAGATCACATGCTATGATTTTTTTGTGACGGATATTCTTGAGATGGGATTGATTTCATGTAATCGAATGAACTATCTTTTAGTTAAGTCGTCCCAGGAACGCAACTCATAAATATTGGCGATATCATTTTAAAGTCTTCTACTTTAAAATGTATAATATACGTCTGAATTGCCAATATAAATGAGTCAGATTAAATAAATTATTAGAAGAATTTTTTTACTTAGCAACAACATTTTTGTTTATTTTAGTAGTATTTTGTATTGTGACAACGAAACCCGATTTGGGCTTCGAAACGTTAATAAAATCATTTTTTTGGTAAAATTGTGGCTTATTTCCCATTGAAAATAGTTGATTATAAAAATGCTACAAGGAAATAGCTTCAGAACAATATGTTTAAAAAAATCTTTATTTCTGTTTTTATAAAAAAATTTCTAGCATCAAATGTAAGCAAGTTACGTTCAAAATAAAGTTGGTCCCTATTGTTTTGGCAAAAAAAAAATCAGGAAGATCATCCCCCAATTAGCAACTTAAATGAAATTAATCGTTACCGCTTCACAAGTTACTTTACTTATGTTGCGTTAATATGATCCGTAAGTTTCATCGATTCAAAGTGCTAATTTAAAAAAAAATTGGTTTTAAAGCTAATTTTTAACAATTTTAATTTTGAAAAAAATGCTTTTTTTCAACATAACTTAAAAATTGTTAGAGATACCAAAAATCTTAAACAATACAAAAAGTCGGCTTTAGTTTTCTGAATATTTTGCATTTTTTTGTTTTTCTGTAAGACAAAAATTGGTTAAGATTCGGTGTTTCCAAATTTGCATACACTCGTGATAAGTGACTCGTTTCAAGGACTTTTAACTACAGCTCTGTCAAAAATAAGGACTTTGAACCGATGAAACTTACAGATGATATGATCAATACATACGAGAGTAAAAAACTTGTGAAGTGGTAACAATTAAGTTCATTTGAAATGCTAATTGGGGGGTGATTTTCCCGATTTCCTACCAAAAAAAGGGACCAACTTTATTTTGAGCGTAACTTGTTTACTTTTGATGCTAAAAAATTTAAAAAAAGACAAAAATAAGCATTTTTTAAACACTTTAAAACAGTTAAAATGAGTTTTCCCAAAAAATTGCTTAGTTTTTTGGTTATGGCACGTTAAAATATTCGATTTGGAATTTGACGAATATGAACCTATTTTTCCTTAGCTCTAACTCTGCTTCTACTAGGTATAGTGACCTAATATACACCACGTTTTTCACTTTTTTACGTGCTATATTTTTGACCGGATTTTTTTTTCGACCAAATACTTACTTTCTGAGTTATTTGCGAAAAACCGTCTGAAAACTTGGTTATTTTGTAGAAAATTTAACATATTCACTCGCAAATAACTCGAAAAGTATTAACTTGGTGAAAAATATTTATAGAACAAAAGTGGCTTACAATTAGTAATTTGATCTATTTCCGGACTTATTTCGAACATATATTTTTCACCCCCAAAGGGGGTGAAACTCACCCCTAGGGCAAAAGCACACATCGGCATAATATCACTTTTTTTCTTTGACTTGTTAGCTATGTGTATGCCAAATTTCATGTCAATCCAAGCGGTTGCTTAAAATTTAGAGGTTTTGCAATATTTTACCTTTACAGAACGTACTATAAGAATATTTTTTTCGATAAAATACTTATTTTTCGAATTACTTGCAAAAAATCGTCTAAAAACGTGTTTATCTTTTGTTGAAAAATAAACATATTATTCACTCGCAAATAACTCAAAAAGTATTGACGTCGTGAAAAAACTCTATTGAATAAAAGTTGCTTAGAATTAGTCAGTTTATTAAATTCCAGACTTATTTTGAACGTAGGTATATTTTTCACCTCCGAAAGGGGTGAAACTTACCCGCAGGCAAAAGCACACATCGACACAATATCACTTTTTTCTTTGACAGATTAGCTATGCGTACGCGAAATTTCAACTCAATCCAAGTGGTTCTTTAAAATTTACAGCAAAAACGGTGAAAAAATGTACTAAAAATAGTTATGGGGCAAAAAAATCGCGTTTTCTGGTGTCTTTTTTTATTCGTTTTTTATATGATTCAGTAAAATTGTGTTTTGACTAGGAAAGTTTTGGGGTAGTTCTGATTTCTTTCATTGTATATGGATTTTGGGCTGCTGAATCCGAATATGAGGTTTGCGGACAAAAGTTCTTACCGGAACATTGAAAAAATCACGAATAAAGCGAAAAATTTCAGCTTTTTTCCTCTTTTTTGCTTAAATCTCGAAAACTATTAACTTCTAGTAAATGGTCTGTTAACAGAAATTAAAGTACTTAAAATTATCTACAAATATCATTACTTACTTTTTTTTCAGACGAACCGTTCGGTCTAAAGTACAAGTTGAAAATTGCCAATTTTTAACGGTCTCGGCAAAACCCACTTTTTACATTCCAAAACTTTATTTTTTATTAGAATGCTGTCATTTGAAAAATTTCTCCTAGTTTTCTGTACAAATAATAAATGTTAGTTCATAGGTATGGTATGTCTCTTGTGGCAGCTTCCATGAGTCCATTCCGTTCTAATTGGCCGGGCATGTCTCTGCTTTTCCCTTAGAGCCACAGAAGATCAGGCACAGATGGTGTCACAGTTTCAGTTGGTGTGAACATTTCCTTCGGATCTGTTATCTTGATTTCTGATAAACCTTGAGGGTTTGTCCTTTTAAAATGAATTAGTCGAACAGCTCCCTGACTTACATAAACCTCAGACGCGGGTTTGTTTTTTATCCGAGAATGGATTGCTTAGGAGCTACTGCATGTTTTAATGCAATACGAGAAATGCCACATATGACGTGAATAGTGTGGTATTCGTCGATTTTATGTACGTTAAAATCAGCGTTATCATACACCTGCTGTGTAAAGCACGGCAGGTCAATTTTCTGCGGATCGCCTGCGAATGCTGACACGTCCAGGCGAACAGCTTCTGTATAGGATGAACAAAACCCCAAAGAGGAAACTACATCAACCTATTTTCTTGAGCCGTACCTTTTGTAGAGAAAACGGCCAACCCTGCAAGGAATGATGAGACCAACTATCTGGGCCTTACTGCCGCTACAAGACTTTGAGCAAGCGCGTTGCTTATGTGGAAGTGTCAGCAATCGCAAGCGATCCGCAGAAAATTGACCAGCCGTACTTTACACAACAGGTGTACGAAAACGCTGATTTTAACCTTTTCTATGCCAGGCCTTAATTTGTATGTTGGTCGCTCAATCCCAAAGGTTTTTTCATGCTTAGAGTCCCATTAGCTTATATATACATCGCATATAAATAAACAAATAAATGATCAAAACATGTTTTTGAATGAGTTTTTTTTAACCAACTTAAACGTTTTCTTTTCAAAAGTACTCATCATAGATCAAAACCAACTTGAAAAAATGTAAAGCTTAAAAAAAATAATGTTATGTAAATTAACATTAAACACTACATTAGACATTAGACACTACGCAAAGGGCGACTCCGCATCTTGCACACATGTATCTCGATTCGCTTCTTTTTTTCTGGCTACAAACGCTTCACCTTCTAGCAGCTACCTATAAGCGTTGCCACCAGTGCTACAATATATCATATATCTAAAATGACCTGTCTTAGGTGCCAACATTTTGAGGCTTTAGGAACAATAATCTAACATTTTCGGACATATTTCTACGGCATTGAAACATCAATGAGTCTAAAATTTTAGCAACGCATATTTTCGGCTTTGGTAAATTGAGACCATAAAGCCTTGAACGTATATATACGGCGGCTGGGAATACAGACCCACTGTTTCAAAAACATATATATGCAGCGTTGGGACAGAAAGGGCTAACGTACATACAATCGACGGATACCACACTTTTTACGTCATGGGTGGCATTTCTTGTACTGCACCAAAACATGCAATAGCTCCTAACCAATCCATTCCTCGGCTAAAAACTAAACCCGCACCTGAGGTTTATGGAGGTCAGAGAGCTGTTCAACTAATACATTTTGAAAGGACAAAACCTCAAGGTTTATTAGAAATCAAGATCCGAATGGAATGTTCACACCAACTGAAATTGTGACTCCATCTGTTCCTGATCTTCTGTGGCTCTAAGGGAAAAGCAGAGACATTCTCGGTATTTTAGGATGGAATAGAGTCATGAAAGCTGCGAGAAGAGACATATATTCATATTATGAACTAACATTTATTATTTGTACAGAAAACTAGGAGAAATTTATCAAATGACAGCATTCTAATAAAAACTAAAGTTTTGGTATGTAAAAAGTGGGTTTTTCCGAGACCGTTAAAAATTGGCCATTTTCAACTTGCACTTTAGACTGAACGGTTCGTCTGAAAAAAAAGTAAATAGTGATATTTGTAGATAATTTTAAGTACTTTAATTTCTGTTAACAGACCATTTACTAAAAGTTAATAGTTTTCGAGATTTGAGCAAAAAAGCGGAAAAAAGCTGAAATTTTTCGATTTTTTCAATGTTCCGGCAAGAAATTTTGTCCGCAAACCTCATATTCGGATTCAGCATCCCAAAATCCATATATAGTGAAAGAAATCAGAACTACCCCAAAACTTTCCCACTAGGGAGCCCGTAGAGTACAAATTGACTGAATCAATAATATTGTCAAAAAAAATGTTCTGACTTTACAAGTGACATTGTGATAGGAAAACTTTTCTCTAGATGTATATACATGAAAAGTACATAAAATTCGAGATGAAAATTAAAAAAAAAACTAAAAATGGACAAATTCACCCCTTTAAATGGTGGCATTCAGCGTTTTTTTCATATTTGGAGGTATATTGTCCATATGAAATAATAAAACCCCTTTAACATTGTAGTGCCTTTCTAAAGCATAATATAATCAATAAAATAATACTAAAATTAAAAATGGATACCATTTTTATTCAGTTGCAATGCGAAGGCAAAAAATCTTACTTTTCAATTAGACCAGTTGGACCGTTGGAACTTTACCAGCTGCAGACGGGGGATGTGAATTGCAAATTGTAGAAGTATTGGAGGTGTCACCAAGAAAGTGTACCAATAAGTTTTCAATTTAAAAATCTTTTAGTAATAGTTTTAATATTTTCAATATTAATAATTTACTATTAGGATTGAAAACTACTTCGTCTAATACTAAAATTGTTTAAAAAGCATGCAAATTATTTTGTATTTTAAAAAAATGTAACTATATTTTGCATCAAAAATATTTGTTTGTACAAAGTTTTTAGTTGTAAATCTCATTACTTAACTAAAAACCCTTCACATTTCTGGTTTATATAAAATTCGCGACCACCCTAAACAAAATTCCGGGCAAAATATAATCTTTTCGCATATTTAATTTCAATATTTTGTCATAAATTTCAATACTGCTACTCGACGTTAACAATGTTTATACCATTAATTCCTCAAAAAGCTTTATAAAGCTGCAAGGCTAAATCTCTCACAGGTTAAAAACATTGTTAAAGTTGGAAGTTAGGCCGACCCAATTATTTTCGCTGTGCCGCAAAGACCCCATCCACACTTCGCATCCAACCCGTGGCGCCCTCTCTCGCGCGTCGCTTCAACTCTCGTCATAGTCTATGGGCCAGCTACGTCATCGTGTTATTTTCATTTATGGTGGATTCACCAAAGTTTTTTATGTATTTTTGAGGGTTGATTTCAATCCGAGTGGTCAAACAACTGTAATTTGTAATTCTCTTAATACGCCAGTCAATGGGAACAACAATAGGATATTACCTCCGAATTCTATCCTACTGCATGGATTTTAATGAAATTTTGGGCCTAGCCTCTACTTATCTCCTAATTCAAATTCTACCCTATGCCAATGTGTGCTTTTATCTTGGGGGAGGTTCCCACCCCTTCTTAGGGGTGGAAAATTTTTTGGTTAAAATTACCACGGAAATCGCTTGAGAACCTAATTCTAAGCAAAAACTGTTTTATAATTTTTTTTAAAACTCAATACCTTTTCGAACGGTTTTTTGCGAATACCTTAAAAACTATGCATCTAACTAAAAAAACTATATTAACATTTTATATCTTTCTATAAAGAGACATTTGCCTTCTTAAATCTTCTAGTTATAATACAAAAAGAGATATGGTAGGTGAAAATAGTTTGTTTTTTGGTACATTCTCAAATTGGTGTATTCAACTTAAAATAACAGAGAATCGGTCGATTTTAGGTGTATAATGCTACTAACACCTTTTGGAGTGCTTGAAAGGAGCTTTAAAATGAGCTATATTAAAGGTCCATTATAAAATTGATAACTAATTTATTTTAAGAGAAAATGAGAAGTACCTAATTTTAACCCCCATCCACCAAAATGTAAACTCATCGTTTTCCTTCTACAATACCTTTTATTATAGTGTTATTTCTATGTTCAAAAAGTTGGAAGGGTTTAAAATGAATGGTTTTTGAAAAAATAAGATCAATTAATAGAGCGCATTTTTAAAATTTCTTAAAAATCTTTTTCTTTTTCTCCATGTAACTTGAAAATGATAAGAAATACAGTAATGAAAAATAACAAGGAAATTTTTATCTGAAAAAGCCCTACATTTTTGTGTGGTATCTTTTTTCGTATCTCTTAAATTTTTCGAGTTACATACATGGAGGAAAAGGAAGATTTTTAAGAAATTTAAAAATGCGCTCTATAATTTGATCTCATTTTTTTCAAAAACCATTTATTTTAATCCAGTCCAACTTTTTGAACATAGAAATAACACTATAATAAAAAGTATTGTAGAAGGAAAACGATGAACATATTTAAATTCTGATGGATGATGGGTTAAATATACTTCTCATTTCTTCTTAAAATACATTAGTAATCAACTTTTTTGCAGAATATCTCGCTTAGTTTGAATGTAATCGATATTTAGTATTACTCATTTTAAAGGTCTTTTCAAGCACTACAAAAGTTACTAGTATCATTATACACCTAAAATCGACAGTTTCTCTGTTATTTCAAGTTGAATACATCGATTTTAGCATGCAGCAAAAAAACAAACTCTTCTTACCTACCATATCACTCTTTGTATTTTAACTAGAAGATTTATTAAGGAACGAATCTCTTTGTTTTTTATAACCTACAGAAATATTTTATATAGTTCTTTTGTTAGATGCATAGTTTTGGTATTCGCAAAAATCCGTCCAAAAAGGTGTAATTTTTCAATGAAAATGGCCAATTTTCAACACGAATAACTCAAAAAGCATTGAGTTTTCAAAAAAAATTATAGAACAAGATAAAAAAAAACCAAGGCAGGTTTTGTTTATATTTGAACAGTTAATTAATTAGTTAACTAATTATAGAACAGTTTTTGCTTAAAATTATGTTCTCTAGCCTCTTTCGTGGCTATTTTAACCAAAACATTTTTCACCCCCAAGAAGGGGTGGCAACCACCCCAAAGATAAAAGCGCACATCGGCATAAGGTATACTTTGTTTATTGAGCTATTACCTACTTACTGTGAAAATCTCAAGTAAATCGATGTAGTAGGATGGAATTCGGAGCCAAATACCCTCATTGACTGCCCTATAAAACATTTTCTCTACGACCGTTTAATAATATAGTCATTATTCGCAATTTTTGAATAGATAATAACACCCATTACTTTACCCGTGAATAATAATTCATTACTCACGGGCTGAAGTTACTCGCGGATCATTACTCACGGGTTGAAGTTAGATTCAAATAGTGCATGGCACTTTTAATATATCTATTAACAAATAAAATTACTTAAACTTGTTTATTTAATAAAATAATGATTGTAATTTTTAACTTTAACAATGGGTTAGTATATTTTTTACGTTTGAATTTCAACATTTGACATTTTTAGATTGACGTTATTAAAAGGTAAACAATAAACAATCGGTATTAATTTCGGAAAAGGACTTATTACGGATATGAAATTCATATCAATGAATTATGTTTTACTTACTGTTCACTGTACAATAGATTTTAATTGAGAGCACACGTTCTTTTTCATGTAATTGCTTTAAAATATGTCCTATTTTTAAAAGCCACCGCCATTCCATGACATAATGACAACAGTTTGATTGTTTGATAAGATCAACGAGTGTAATTCTAACAGTGTTGCCATAGTTATATAAAATATATTTTCTTATGAAAAATAAAATATTTCGTTTTAAATAATATTAGTAGTTGATAATTATATTTTTCTACTAATCCAAATAAAAAAAGGTCGTAGAAAAAGTATAGTATTCTACTTGCATGTAATGGCTATTACTCACTCTGATGAATTACGACACTCGCCAACGGCTCGTGTAGCAAACTTCATCATCGTGAGTAATAGCCATCATTACATGCTCGTTGAATAATATACTATCAAATTGATCAACTATTTTTAATGGGAAATAAGCCACAATTTTACCAAAAAAAAAAATGATTTTTTTTACGTTTCGAAGCCCAAATCGTGGCTTATTTCCCAATAAAAATAGTTGATTGTAAAAATGCCACAAGGAAATAGCTTCAAAACAACATTTTAAATTAATTTCTGTACCATTTGGTCAAACAGTGCTAACTGCATATTTAGTCATTTTGTGTTTATTGTACACAAATAATCAAAACAACATTCGTTTTCACTCCCTCTGTGGCTCAGTGGTAAGAGCGCCTACCTTTGGATCGAAAGGTCCGGATGGTCGTGAGTTCGAATCTCACCAGGATCAGAATTTTTTCGTTTATTATAAATTAATAGATGAAAATAGTTTCTGTCCTTGTGGGATCGGTACTCACCGGAGGGACGGTGAGAAGTCAGTGTAAAGTGGTGAAGTTGGCCTTTGCGAGCAGAATCAAGTTGAAACGAACTCGTTGACCGGTTTGAGAAGTTAATTTTCCTGTGTCCGAGGAAGATTCCTGTTTCTGTCTAGAACGAGTAGCCGATTAGTATCTATTTGCAAAAGATATCGAGCAGAGAAAAAACTGAGCCGAGAATTCGAGCGAGTCCTGTTTGTTTGTGTGTGAAGCCGTTTGGACGAGAGGGACCTTTCGCAACATCCAAGAGTACGTGTGGGAGAATCGAGGACGACGCAATCCGGGAAAAGAAGTAGAGAAGAAACAAAAAGTTTAGTCAAATCACTTGTGAAACGGAGAGAGTTTGTTTATATCCACACCATATTTGCGTAATTTTTGTATTGAACAGTTCTATAACATAATTAGTCATTCCAAATTTTAAAGAAGAAATAAGTAATCAATTAAAAAAAAGAGAAAAGCAAATTTTATTAAAATTTGTAAGAATAAAAAACGAATTATTTAAATAATTTTTTTTTTTGTCAAAAACAGAGGAGATATCAGAATTAAAGCTTAATTTTGTAGATGAGAAATACTTAGTTGCAACAAATTTAGATTTTAACATATTTTTTAAATCCTATGTTTATGGTATATTGGATAAATAACATTTATCCAATTTTTCAACATTTATATGACATTGAGTGTGTTTAATTCCCCTGTTTTTTTTCCTGGATGGAGTAAGCAAATAGAGATACCAGAAGCCACAAACCAAAGGTAAAGCATCACAATAAAATAGCCCCGAGAATAAAGTTTATTAGAAAATCTAATTTAAATTTGGTTTTGTTTTCCATAAGCAGTAATTAAAATAATTGAGTAATTAATTAAATTAAGAATTTGCTCATCAATCTCATAAAAGAGAGAAATACAGAGCATAACAGTACGTATATTACATAATATATGTACCTACCATCAAAAGATGACAGAAAAAATAAATCTTTAATTATGAGTCTCCCTCTTAGCGTATAGAGGTTCCATCGAGTGATTTACGGTGACGCTATTTTGATAAAACCTCAAAAATTCAATTTGAGTAATAGAAAATCATAGCACGGATAATCCGCACACGGATAATCGGGGTTCTACTGTAATCAAAGTAACGAATACTGTAAATGATTATTTTATACAAAAGTAACGATTTGTAACGAATACTCGAAAGTAACTATAATCAACATCACTAGGGTGTACCCATCATAATTGAAAAGGCCACGGTGAGCTAGCTGGCCCCCGGACTATCCCTCCGCGCGCCGCTTCGATTTCAAGAACGAGTGAAGAACCGGACGAGATTCAACTTTGTAAAAACTCATTTCCGGCGTAGCCTCTTCTTTTATTTTGGCTTTTTCTTTTTTTCTCCACCTGCACGTAGTAGGTTTTGGTATAATTGATCGTTCAAGGATACATCCTTTCCAGCTAGGAAGTTTTTGTAGGGCATGTGTGTGTGTGACGAAGACTTCGTTGCCTTTAATTGTTACCGGTTTTTCAACGATACTAATCGCTTGAGGTGACTGTCTTATGTTGGCTTAGAAGCGTTCAGGTCTTACATATACAGGGTGAGCGTTTGATGGACATATTGGATATTATGTGGTAGCTCCCAACATTAAATCATTTGGTGAATTTGGTAAATTTTACATCATATAAAGGGCCGCCGAGAGGGATGAGCCGGCCCCGGCAAGAAGTGACGAATGGGCCCCCAACAATAAGTGAAGAGCGAGAAAAATTGTTCAACTTTTAGAGAAATAAAATTATCAATAGTTAAATTTAATGCCTTCTTGGATATGTTCCGGAGCAGTTTGGTATACTTCTTCATAATAAAGGTTGAAGAAAAGAAGTGACATACACCTCTGGCAAACTACTCTTGTTATGGGAACACAACTGGACTGGTTTTCACCTATTTTGACTGTGGGTGCCTTTTTCCAATACAGAGTTTTAAGAAAATTTATATCTCGTTGGTATAACGTCTAGTGAGTAGGTTAATGAGTTTCGTGTGTTTTTCTTGGTCAAACGCCTTTTCATATATATAATATAGCTCAACAGGCCTTAAAGACCCATGGCTTGGAATTTCTCCACGGTTTTTCTCCATTTTCTCCTGTCCATGGCCGCAGTTCTCCAATTTGATATCCCGATTGTTTGCAGGTCTTCCTTACATGCTTCTAGCCACTTTTTCCTGGGTCGTCCTCTTCTCCTCTTTCCTTCCCCTCTCAGCAGCGAGTCCTTTGCCCACCTTCCGTCAGCCATTCTCGCAAGATGACCTAACCAACTTAGTCTCTTTGTTCTGACCATCTGGCTTATTTCTGGTTTCCGGTACAGCTCTCTGATCTCTGCATTTGTTCGTCCCCTCCAAATGTCTTCATCGTTTTTTACTCCCCCGAATATCTTCCTTAGGACACTCCGCTCCCAGATGTTCAGCATATTTTCTTGGTTTTTGTTCATGACCCATGTTTCGCTCCCGTAAAGAACTGTGGGCTGGATCACTGTTCGATAAAGTCTTAATTTTGCCTCTCTGAAGATGTTTTTGGCTCTTAGTAGTTTGTGTAGGGCTCCGACTGTCTTTCTTTCTCTCGAGATTCTTTTTTCGATTTCCTGGCTTTCTTCCCCTTTACTTGTTAGCGTTACTCCTAGATACTCAAACTCCGTCACCTTTTTGAAGCAATACTCTTTATTCTCATTGTTTGTGGTAGTTTTCAGTTGTGTGTCTTCATTTGAGGTCTGTCCCATTTCCATATACTTTGTTTTTTGCTCATTAATTCTCAGTCCATACTGCTTAGCCTTTACTTCAAAGAGTTTGAAAATCCTCAGCAGTTCCCTTTCCGTTCTTGCCATTAGCACTATATCGTCCGCAAAGGCCAGAACCTGGTTTTTGTTGTCAAAGATCATACCTTTCGTTCGTATTCCACTCTCTCTCAATATTGCCTCCAACAAGAAATTGAAAAGTACTGTGGACAGCAGATCTCCCTGCTTTAATCCCCTTTTAACTTCAAATTTTCCTGATAGGCTTCCTTCTATCCTTACTCTGTTGTCGGTCTTCACTAAGGTCATTTTTACGAGTCTGATCATCTTTTCCGGAATTCCAAGTACTCTTAGGGCCTGGTACAAACGCCTTCTTATCACAGAATCGTAAGCTTGTTTGAAATCTATAAAGAGGAGGTTTAACTTTAACTGTTGCTCGTATGTACTGCTTTGAATCATTTTCAATACGAATATTTGATCAATGGTGGATCTGCCCTTTTTGAATCCGCCCTGGTATTCACCCACCTGCTCGTTTAAGTGCCTTTCCAGTCTGCTTCTTACGACTCTGGCGAGTACCTTATATGTTACATCTAGGAGAGTGATACCCCTATAGTTTTCACACACTGCTCTATCTCCCTTCTTATGAATGGGACATACTATGGTCTCTCTCCATACTTCCGGCATTTCCTCTCGCTCCCAGATTTTCGTCAACAGGCTACATATTCGCGTTATAAGTGCTTCTCCTCCATGCTTGATTAATTCTGCAGTAATACCATTGCTGCCTGCACTTTTGTTGTTTTTCATACTATGTATGATTTCTCTTATTTCTTCCACGGTTGGAGTCTCTACTGTTTCCGCCGGGCCTCTGACTTCCTCTACCATTTCCTCTTGCTACTCATCACTCCCATCAGGTTCTTCATTATATAAAATACGTATAAACGTATTTTGTCTGATCTCTTCGTTTTTGTAATAGTTCTTCGTGACTTCCTATCATTTTCTTGATGATTATATCCACAGTTTCCATTCCTAGGTCCTTATGGAGATCGCTGTTGGCCACGTACCAAGGAACATCTACAATATTCTGGAATATTTACATTATTGTTATATTGTTTAGTCTAGCACACCCCCACAATGGGCATCTATAACTCCATACAGGTCTCAATATTTATTTGTATAGTAGTAGTTTATTATCGATCGACAGACTTGACTTCCTTCCAACTAACCAATAATTTTTTTATACCTTTTATTTACTTCTTCTCTTTTGTTCTTGACGTTAGCCTTCCAGCGTTATTTGGCATCTAATGTCATAAATACTTATGCAGTATCTGCATAACATGGTACTTGAATATTGTTGATTATAACTGGTATTCATTGTATTTTTTTTTGCTGATAAAATTAACATGAACATATTTAGCTTCATTCAGCCTGATTTTCCATTTTTGTGTCCATTTACTTATGGATTTGGCTAACTTGTTCGTCTCTTTTTCACTAGTGGTCCCTACTGCTTGGATAGCCGTATCATCAGCAAAGGTGGCAACTGCGTTGTCTTCCAGTACATAGCACTTGTATGGTAGGTATAGGACGGGACCCAACACACCGCCTTGTGGAACACCTGCTCTAAAGTCTGAAAAACAGTCTTCCTGTTTAATTCTTAAATCTCTTTCTCCAAAAAATTTATTAATTTATGTATTAAACTTTCATTCCAGACTTTATCGAAAGCATGGGCAGCATGAAGGAAGACAGTTGAACAGACTTTTACTAGAGATCTTTCTATAATTTTTGTGCACCTTGTCGATTATTGAATGTTTATTTCTTAACCCGAATTGACGTATCGGAGTCAGATTTTTGAATGACGTGCACAAAAATCTTCTATTAATATCTCTCGACGATTTCGAATAGGTATATTTTTGATTAAAAATCTCCCGTTTAAAATATTTTTCCAAAATCACCAACGTTCAATAAAAATTCCATAAAATTAAGTAGTTGTCTAATCCAGCTCGACATTGTTTAAATATTTCGTGTTGCAGTAACAATTCCCTGTAATTCTGGGAATGCAATTTCATGTATATATGGCGGCCATATGTGACTTTTAATTACTGGGAAGCTGCACACTTTTTTAATAATTAAAAAATATATTTGCGAACACATTTTATTCAGATGTTTTATATATCATTTCGTTTTGTGGAATGTTTAATTATAGTGAATATGGTAGGTTCAAAGTAGGTACGTAGTTATTAAAAATATCTTACGTTATATTAAAAAACATTATAGTAATGGATATATTCACGTATATGCTATTTTCTCCCCAAGCTAACATTTTAAGGTCCCTCTTGTTTTTTTTTTTAAATAACTAATAGAAACCAATTTTTTTGCTTTGTTAGAACATTTGGCCTTAGAATAATTTAAACAATTTATAAAAACTTATATATTTTGCTCTTTTTCTTATTTAAAAAAAAAAATAAATAAATTTTAAAAATCATTAGCGTGGATGTCCCCGACCTGATTTTTCAATGAATCCATAGCAATATTTTCATCATGGAGGTTTAATAACTTATTTTGTAATAGTTTACATGTACCCTAATAACCACTTATTCCAACCATACAACAACAGTTTTAAAATGTAATATAAATAACTTAATATGACAGCTTAAAGTTTGTCCCCAACTGTCCGCGTCATTAGCGTGGACCAACAGTTAACAGTTTAAAATTCCCGCGTGATATACCCAACCGGAAATTACCGTTTATATTTAAATTTCTATCTCCTCCAACAATACAGTTAAGGTATTTTTCCTGCGCAATATTTATTTAGTCTTCAGAGATACGCGTTAAAAAGTACGTGCACGTGGTCGTGTATTAAGCTTCGTCATTAGAGTGGAGGTAAGTTTTTCAGAAAAAATCAAAATTAAAAAAGTTAACTTATGATCATATTTGGCACTAATAAATAAGCTTTTAATTAGAATATCTTTCTTTATTCAAAAAATACTGAGGGAATTTTTATAAGAAAATATACACATTTTGTCATTAGAGTGGCTATTTATTTTCGTCATTAGCGTGCACAAATTAAACCACGCTAATGATGTTATGCCATGCTAATGATTTATTTTTTATCTTTGTAGATTACTTTGAAAAACTAACTTTGACTAGTAAATCATGGCACGCAAAAAGCAAAGTGAAGAAGAAAGAAAACGTAAAAAAAGGGAATGCGAAAAAAAAGGAGACAAAAAATTAAAAATAACGCAGAAAGATATAAAATAGAGCAGGAAAAAAAACATCAAATATATGAAAAAGCTAAGGAAAAGGGCATTGTTAAATTAAAAGAGGATTTAAGTCACAGGGAACTAAAAGCAAAAAGGAAATCTTGGAAGGAGAATTCAAAAAAATATAGAAAACGGCAGAAATTTTTCAAAAATTTAAATGACAATACACCTCCAGTCAGTGAGAATGGTGAGCCTGAAGAACAAAACCCAGAAGTAAATTTTGAGGAAAATGAACCGTCCACTAGTTTGGCTTCGTCATTTAGTAGTACACCTATTAGCAGTGTAAGCAGACAAAAAAGGGAAGGAAAAAGGGTTAAAAGACGAAACCAAATGAAATTATTTAGGGAACTAAAAAAAACTCAACAGGAAAATAAAAAATTAAAATGTCAATTTGAAATGTATAAAAAAAGATTTTACAGAGCCATTAAGAAAAAAAAGTCGGTTTTATCTCCTCAGTCAAAGGTTACAGAACTACTTAAAAATTCACCAACAGTCCCTAAGGAAGTAAAAAGACAATTATTTTTTGGAGAAGCTCTAAAAGAAGATCTTTCTTCTAAATTTTTATCCCTAAAAGATGACAAGTCCAAACAAATATTTACAAAGGCAATAGAGGGTCCCAACTTGAGAAAATATAAACTACTGAAAGATGCCAAACAATTCCTTCCTCCAGGTTCAAGGAGGGCTAATAGGAATAGAACAGAAGTTTTTAAATACGAAAGAAAATCATTTACTGGTTTTAGCTTTTTAAAAAAGACCATACATGACTTCTACTTACAAGAAGAAAACTCTCGTATATTCCCTGGTAAAAAAGATACAGTTACAAGAAAATGCCAAGAAATGCAAAAAAGATACCTAAACAATACCTTAAAGAATTTATTTCACAAGTTTCAGTCAGAGTATCCATCATTGAAAGTGTCATATGCCTTATTTTGTAAAGTTCACCCATTTTGGGTCATCTCTCAAAAATTAACGGGAAGGGATACATGCCTTTGTATACTGCATGAAAATGTAAAATTGCTTATAACAAGTTTATATACAAATAAAATAATATTGGAAAAGGACATAGATACACTTCTTGAAACTTTGTGCTGTTCAAAATACAATGAAGCATGTTTGGAACGAAAATGTGAAAATTGCAAATTTAAGAAGATATTCTACCATGTGGAAGATGAAATGTGGATAAGAAAATTTGAATATGAGAGGTGGATTACGCTAAAAGAAAAACGAATTAGTGTCAAAACTAAAAAGGACATTCTTGTTCAGATTACCAAAAAGGAGAAAGTGAGGTCTAATCCAGCAACACTAATTCAGAAATTAGAACTATATCAAAATAAAATTTTACGACATATTTTGACAATTAACCATCAATATTCAGTAATGAAGACATTAAAAGAAAGCCTAACTGAAAATGAAATTCTATTTCATATAGATTTTTCCGAAAATTTTCTCTGCAAGTATGCAAATGAAGCACAGTCTGTGCATTTTGGAGCATCCCGAGACCAAATAACACTTCATACTGGTATGATGTACCATAAATCAAAAAAAGAGGGTTTTTGTACCGTCTCCAAGTCCTTAAGACATGATCCTGCCTCCATAATGGCACATATGGAAATAATTATAAACCATTACCAGCATGAGTTAGAAACTGAATTTAAAACAATTCATTTTCTCTCAGACAGTCCAAGCAGCCAGTATCGAAATAAAAAAATGTTCTTTTACCTACAGCAAGTCCTACCAAAATTATTTCCACAAATCCAACATATTTCTTGGAACTATTCAGAGGCAGGACATGGAAAGGGAGCTCCAGATGGTATTGGTGCAACCATTAAAAGAACTGCAGATCAACTCATAACATTTAACCATGACATAAATAACTTTGATGTCTTTGTGAAATGTATTCAAGAAAACATCAGCAATATACATATCAAATGTCTTAATGAAAATAATATTGAAAAATTTGATGCTTTTCTGCCTCCACTACTAAAACCATATAAAGGGACAATGCAAACACATCAAGTAACTTGGAATCACATTACTCGAGAGCTGAGTTTTAGAACTTTAAGCTGCTTTAAATGCAGCTTTGAGAATTGTATTCATTATGCGATTGAAAATAAAGTAGCGCCGCTACAGTCTTCATATTTAAGTGAGGAAAATGACAATGGAAGAGCCACTGCTCGGCCTACAGGAATAGAAGAATTTAGTGAAGATACCTGGGTTACAGCTATTTTTGATAATGATTGGTATCCAGGTAAGAGACTACAGTTTTTTACTATACTGCTTTTGCATCATTGAAAAAATTGATCGAAACATTATGACTGTTAACTTTATGATGAAAAATGGTAAAAGTTTTTTCTGGCCAGATATCGCTGATCGTCAAACTGTGACTACTAGAAATGGAATCTTATGTCAGCTAGTGCATCCACCTGAACCAGTTTCCAATAGATTCTACAAAATACAAGAATATGACTATATTGATAATTTATTTAAATCTTCAGTTTAGATGTTGTATGGTAAAGGATGTATATGTCAGACCATGGAGTTTAGGGTGTCTACATTGTAAAAATTACGTGAACCTTATCCTCCATGCTATGGCATGCTGGACGAGCCATACAGTCTGTAGTCAACACCCCGAAGTATGAGCGGGAACACAAAGCGTACCAATACTCATACGCTTATGAAACGCACCTGGCGGATCATAAGGGCCTTCACATTTTACTCTTCTTCAACTTGTCTTGAGTGAAATGTCTTTAATCTTTTCTATCAGCCTCTCTTGGCTAACTCTTGTTTTTTTTCCGACCCCGAATGGCGATTAGGTTTCCGAAGGCAGACGGGTCACTATATTTCTTTCTACTACAGATTCTTCCCATATACACCTTTTTCCCTCCCCATCTTACCCAACAAAATATGGAGAAAACCAGATGCAAAAAATCCGTAAGTTAAGGTGGAAGCTATCGTGCTAAAAACTGAATGGTCGCACGTCACGCGGCCGCTAACGATGCTCTTGGGACACCGGGCGAAATCCCATTGAAAATTAGCCTTGTTCCTGTACGCGGGGCTCTACAGGAATCGACAACGATCCCCAGCTACTCGTGGGAATAAATATGAATACTCACCAACATGCAAGGCAAGCACGGTGTTTAAATGCCACAAACCCGACCAGTGTAAACCAACCCTATTCAAAGTGCGTCAAAAATATAAACCTCAACATCGCCACATATAATGCTCGGTCGCTCTCTACCGAAGAAAGGTTCGAAGAAATGGAGGAAGAACTTTCAAAAGTGAATTGGGATATTGTGGGTATCAGCGAAGTTAGAAAAAAAGGAGAGAATCTTATCTCACTCCCATCAGGCCATCTGTGGTACTACAAAGGAGAAGAGGAATCGACAGTCGGAGGAGTCGGCTTCTTTGTTCACAAAAGAATTGCGAACAGAATTGTGTCAATAAACCAAATATCAACAAGGGTGGTCTACTTAAACATCAAAATGAGCACCAGATATATCCTAAAGTTCATTCAAGTATACGCACCTACTACATGCCATTCAGATGAAGAAGTCCAAATATTCTACGACCAAATATCCTGTGCAATCAAGGAAAATCCTGGCCACTTCTTAATAATAGGCGGTGATTTCAACGCCAAAATAGGTACCAAGGAAGACCCCTCTGAAATAATATTGGGAAATTTTGGAAGCGAAGGCAGAAATGATAGAGGCAAACAACTGTTAACTTTTCTTTTGGAAAACAATCTCTATCAAATGAACAGCTTCTTTAAAAAGAAAAAACACAGAAGATGGACCTGGGAAAGTCCAGATGGAAAAACAAGGAACGAAATCGACTATTTCTTAACAAATAAAAAAGAATTATTTAAAGACGTAAATGTGTTAAACCAGTTCAGCACAAGCAGTGATCACAGGTTAGTAAGAGCTAAAATAACGATATCGATCGAAAAGGAAAGACTCAAAATGATAAATAAGAAACACCCAAAGAAATGGGTAAAACCAACTAATATTCAGGAGTTCGAAAAATATATTAATGATACATTGAAAGATCCAACAACAACAGACATTAATATACTGAACAAGCAAATAATCACCACAATACAACAGGCTCAAACTAAATACTGTCCAACAAACCAAAAAGATGAAAAACTAAGTCAACCTACTAAAACCCTTATAGAACTAAGACGACAGATGAAAGGAGATACAAGTTCCAGCAAAGAAGCGCTAAATCAAATAAATAAGACTATCACAAAGTCAATAAGAAAAGACATAAGAAACTACAATGTAGAAAAAACAAAACAAGCAATAGAGCAAAATAAGAACATGAAAGTTTTGAAGAACGTAAGCGTACAAAAAGGAAAAATAGAAATCAACAAACTAAGAAACAGAACTGGAAAAGAAACTACAAACAGATATGAAATATTAACAATAGTCGAAGAGTTCTACACAGAGTTATACAAATCAAGAAAAAAAGATGACAATGCGCAACCTCCAATTACAGTAAAAACTGGAGTATTAAATCAAGGATCGGATTTAATGCCCGATATAACAAAATCAGAAATCAAAGAGGCTCTGAAGAAAATGAAAAATAATCGAACCCCAGGTGAAGATGGAATAGTATCAGAAGCACTAAAAATTGGAGGAAATATACTACTTGAAAAAATTAAACAACTTTTCAATATCTGCCTTCACAACGCCAATATTCCAACAGACTGGAACAACGCTACTATGATTCTATTACACAAAGCAGGAGACAAAGCCAATTTAGAGAATTACAGACCGATTAGCCTCCTCAGCCATTTATATAAGTTATTTACGCGAATAATAGTTAAGAGAATGGAAAGAAAGTTAGAGACTTATCAACCAAGAGAACAGGCAGGATTCCGAAAAAATTACGGAACAAATGACCATCTACAAAGTATAAAAACCCTGATAGAGAAAGTAGTGGAATACAATAAACCCCTAGTTCTAGTTTTTATCGATTTTCATAAAGCCTTTGATACAGTTGAACTTAGCAAAATATTACAGGCGCTTAAAGAATGCAGGCTAGATTATAGGTATACAAAATTATTACACAAAATATACTTACAGGCAACAACCACTGTCAAATTACATACTAACAGTAATCGCATAAAAATAGAACGGGGGGTTAGACAAGGAGACCCAATGTCACCTAAACTTTTTAATACGGTCTTAGAACATGCTTTCAAGAGTTTGGATTGGATGACAAAGGGAATAAAAATAGATGGAGAATACCTAAACAACTTACGTTTCGCCGATGATATAGTCATGGTAGCTGAGGATCTAGGTATGGCAAGAGAGATGGTACAAGAACTCGTTGTAGCTACAGAAAATGTTGGTTTAAATATAAACATCTCAAAAACAAAAATAATGACAAATTTGGTACCCAACCAGAACATCAGTATTGGTGGGAAGGAAATAGAACTCGTAGATAGATATAAATACCTGGGACATGAAATTACGATTGGCAGGGATAACCAGACTCATGAGCTGAAGAGAAGAATCGGTCTTGGGTGGGCAGCATTTGGAAAACTGAGAGAAACTTTTAAAAGTGAGTTACCCACATGTCTAAAGAGAAAGGTATTCGATCAGTGCGTCCTCCCAGTCTTGACGTACGGATCAGAAACACTTACCTTAACTAAAGCCTCGGCTACCAAACTAAGAGTCACGCAGAGAAGAATGGAGCGGTCAATGTTAGGAATAACTCTGCGAGACAAAATCAGAAACGAAGAAATCAGGAGAAGAACAAAGGTGACTGACGTCATCGAGAGGATAGCCAGGTTGAAGTGGAGATGGGCAGGACACGTAGCCAGAATGACAGATGGGCGATGGACGAAGAGGTTATTGGAATGGAGGCCAAGAGAAGACAAGAGAAGCGTCGGTCGACCGCCTACAAGATGGACTGACGACTTAAGAAAGGTAAATAAAAACTGGATGAGGGCGGCGCAGGATAGATGGGGTTGGAAACGAGGGGAGGAGGCCTATGTTCAGCAGTGGACTTTTGAGGCTGGATGATGATGATGGTAAAGGAATGAAATCAAGTGAATGGTTTCACATAGCTGATGTTTCTTTTTTTATTATTTCTACATTTTTTTGGGGCAAAATGTTAAAATGAAATGTTCTTTTTTCTTTTAATATAAGTTGATTTTTGATGTAAACTTAGGGGTTGTTTTATTTTTTATCATTAGAGTGGCAGGTAAATCATTAGAATGGACATTTTTTTTTTCAAAAAACCTATATAAAAAGAATTAAGCTCAACTTTCTATCACATTTAATTAAGAACCTCTCAAAGTGCTTTATACATTATTTTCAAAAATTTAACAACAATATTTTTTTTAAATCTAGTCAAGCCCAAAAAATTTATTTTGGAAGAAACACCCATATATTGTCCTTTTCATGAGCATTTTTCAGAGCGTAACAAATGATAGGAAAAAGGGTAAGTCCGTGATAATACACATTTATGGCATTTATTCTAACATGACATTTTAGTCAAATCTGACAGTTGTCACATTTTATTTTCAATTTGGAATAAAAACAAATCAAATGTGTTTCTTGTATTTATAAAATGGTATTTTCTTTGATTTGTATAGTCTTATAAATTATACAGATTTTATTTGTAATATTATTATTTAACTAAAAAAAATTATTTTTTTATTATGGCGCCATCTATCGACAACTAGAATAACTAGAATAAATGTTGTAAATGTCTGTAATCACGGACGTGCCTTTTTTTCTGTCACATAGAATTTAATGCGTTAGAAAGAAATCGAAAAACTGTAACGCACTGAACGATGATCATGAGAAAAAGAATACTAATAACTGCGACTAAAAATTAAAGACAGATAAGAAACCCTAAAAAATAAAACTGTCAAAGTGTCACTCGGAAAAAATTCAATAATTTTAGAGCTCTTGTGCAATTACTACTGATTATTTCATTCATAGGAGATTCTGACCAATAGAAATCTACAGAAATCTAAATTAAATCGATAATTTTTGATAATTGCCCGTCGTCAAGTATATTACGTCAGATGCCCTTCGTTGCTACGAAAAAATACATTCAGTGACATTAATGACAATTATTGTTTTAAAAATTATAAAAGTGATGACTTTCAACCGTCAAATTAATATTTATAACAACTGTTTGTTTAATTGTACTATTTGTACTTACATAAATAAATTACAACAAAATGTTGGTTTTGAACAGTTTTATTCATGAAATAATCGCAACAAATTGCACTCGATCTCTAAAATTAATATAGAATTTTAGAGCTCTTGTGCAATTAGTACTGATTATTTCATTCATAGGAGATTCTGACCAATAGAAAGCTACAGAAATCTAAATTAAATCGATAATTTTTGATAATTTCCCGTCATATTACGACAGATGCCCTTCGTTGCTACGAAAAAATACATTCAGTGACATTAATGACAATTAATGTTTTAAAAATTATAAAAGTGATGACTTTCAACCGTCAAATTAATATTTATAACAACTGTTTGTTTAATTGTACTATTTGTACTTACATAAATAAATTACAATAAAATTTTGGTTTTGAACAGTTTTATTCATGAAATAATCGCAACAAATTGCACTCGATCTCTAAAATTAATATAGAATTTTTGCCCTCGTGACACTTTAGACATAATTTCACTCGCCTTCGGCTCGTGAAATTAAAACAGTCAAAGTGTCACTCGGGAAAAATTCAATAATTTTAAAGCTCTTGTGCAATTACTACTGATAATTTGATGAAATAAAATTATCTTGACATAATATTTAAAAGTCAGATCAGTAGACAATTACAATGGTTTTGAATCGTCGTCATGGAAACCAATATCGTCGTCGTGGTAACCCATTATATTGAAAGTTTGCTTTTGACAACCTTGTCAACGAATTAATTTGTGTATTTTCAGTTCTAAATAAAAATTGATATAACTCTATTTTTTGTGACTTTTTTCCAAACGTACGGCTTTAGAAAAAATATTGTTCCTAACTCATGCGGAAAGTGTCTTCCCGCACTCGACTGCTTGCCCGAACTCCGCTATCGCGTCGTTCGGGTCAACGGCAGTCTCGTGCGTGAAAGTATCACTTTTCGCACTAGTTAAGAAAATAACTATTTCGCACTGTTTTTTGGCACACTTTCATATAATCAAATATCCTTAACATTCGCGTTGTCATGATGATGACATAATGGGCAATAAATTACAACAAAAGTTTTGACAGTTTTGTGGTTTGAAAGAAGTTAGAATTTTTAAATGTCAAAGTTCTAAAAATTGTAGAATAGAAATGAATTCCAGTGACGAAGAGTTGCAGTTTTTTTACTTGTTTATCGTAGATAAAATATTGTATGAAACTGTGCGTGAAGTACTTTTTGCGAACTTACGCGATGCATATCGCGTAAAAATCTAAACATCGCGTGCGTTTGCAAAAAGCATACTTCACAAACTGTTTCATAAATACCTATTTCTAAATTTGTTAAGGTGAAAACCCAACAAAACGATTCAAAGCTTAATTACTTAAACATGTTTGTTGATCCTCCTCTCCAGTTTAAATAGTAACATAGCTACCTCGATTTTATAATTAAACGGAAAATACTTTTGAACAAGCAAGCAACCGCCTTAGTCAAACACCACACTCATAATAAATTCATTCCGAAATTTCAAACTTTCCAAACATCTCTCAAAGTGAATTCCGGCATACCGCACCATCGCTGAAGCCGACTCTGTATCTGCTTTGTACGCGAATCGCCCGCGAGTGAGATCGACGGCCGCTAGAGGGCGTTAGCAGTCTCGAAAGTCTGAAAGAGACATCTGAAATATGCATACTATCCTTCCTCGCTTTTACACTTTCAGCGGGAGTTGCCTCCCTTTTGGAATTTTAATGATTTTTTAAATAAATAATTCGTCTAGTGACAAAAGTTCGTTGACGTTGACAGGGAACCTGGAATAATATGCGAAAGTAAATTAATGGACGTGTTCTAATTGGTGTACAAAATTTTAGCGAAGCCAAATAACGGAAATGAAAGATGGCGTTGTTGGAATTTTAAAATTTACTGTTTTTTTATTTAAAGGTTTGTAGCAGCATTCGGGAATAAAAATTAATTTCGCTTATTCATCTAGATTATTAATTTTTTTATTCAACTGAATTAAAACTGGAATGTGAAGCATAAGTTTTACACCCAAAAAATGAATTTATGGACATTATATTAAGTTTGAGTTTTACAGAACTCCAATTCCCTTCTTCCATTCTTTGGGAATTGTTTCCTTACTCCATATATATTATGTATAAGTTTATAATGCACCCTCAGTAATATAGAGGCACAATTCAAAAAAGTAGATTTTTGGGAAATCGCGTTTAAAGATTCTGGATTCTAAAATTACAGCTATTTTTTCAAATAACATGCTTATTATTTAAGTTAAAATGTGAAATTTGGCAGATTTGTTATTTGATAATTGCACTGTAAATAGCGATGAGAAAAAAAATTAATATAAATAAATTGCATTAGTTACATGTAATTGATAAAAATACTTTCACGTTAGATACAGTACAAAAAACATGACAGAAATAAGGAACTGATTAAGTTTGATCCTTTATATTATCGATGCCCTGTCATACTTTATGCAAAATAACGATCTATTATGAATTAGATCCATTTATTTATTATATTTTGCATAATATAACGGCTCAACTAAAAACTATTATATATAATACAAAATGTTAAAACACAATCTAACCAGGATTTTCGTCATAGAAAGACATGTTACTGATTGTTCCCTTGTAGCAGTAAAAACCAGAGGTGGCCGGGGAGAGTGAGAGAGAGGCATAAATATATTTACCGAACCATTCATCTTCTTTTTCTCACATTGTCAACGCTAACCGGTAGAGAATTTCATTTTGTGGCCATATCATTCAAAATCACAGTTAACGCAAATTTTGAGTTGAGCCCTTATATTACTGAGGGTGCGATAAATCTTTCTGTATAGTGCCTCCCCCCGCATTTTATAAGTTCTGCACATCGCTCGTCCGGAAGAAAAGTGACACAACTCAAAAAATGCATAAATCCAGATATCTTGCTTAATTGACTACAAAAATCCCATACTTTTAACATGAAAATGTCACATAGATATGTAGTAAGATGGAAGTAGTAGTGTCTTATAGCAGTTATTACTTTGGTGGTAAAATGAATATTTTCATTCTGGAACAATGACACATTTGAGGTTATGCTCTGACGTTCGACGTGAATCGACGTGCACCTATCGTTATTTATCACGAAAACCGTTTTATTTCGAAGTCTCCTAGGTATTTTTCGTTAATGTTTAAAAAAGTGATCAATATTTTAAACGAAAAGTGACATAACTCAAAATTTTGATATTTTTTTCTTTGTTAGTGTCATAGGTTTTCGAAACGGACTCTCGGGGAAACAATAGGGGCTTTTCATCGATGGTCATTTGTTTCGAGCTTGTGTCACATTATGTTGTATAATCTGTGTATAATATTAATATACGTTTGGAGCTTCTGTCATGTGTCACATAATATTAATATATTTACTATTTACGTCATAAGTTATTGGTATATATAAATGATACAAACCAAAGACGTATGATGTAGATATATTAATATTATGTGTACACATGACAGAAGCCCGAAACAAATGACAATCGATGAAAAGCCCTAAAAGGGCTTTTCATTCACAGTTATTTGTTTCGAGCTTCTGTCATGTGACACATAATATTAATATATCTACGTCATACGTTATTGGTATACCGCAGAGTGCGTCCAGGGAGAGTGTAGCCAAGCCCGGAAACCAGAGCAAAATATGGCCGCCCTCAGTGATCACTGGTTGCCCTAGTCGCACACAAAAATATAAATTTTACATAACTGTCAGTTGTAAAAAGAAGATTGAGGTTATATAGAAACATTGCAAAAAATGAAAAAATGCAAAATTATATTTTGATTAAATTAATGTTATGTTCTTTCATTAGAACTGCTTGTTTTGAGAAAGTCTGAAGTGCCTATAGATAGTGCAATATTGATTCGTAGAAAAAAGACGTTAATTCATAACAGAACAGAAACTAAATGAATCTGAACCAAATCATTGTAAACAAAATTCTGGTCTCGTTATGGACGGGCTGCAGTGGAGCTTGCAATAATTGGTTTCACACTGATTGTGTAAAAATATCATTTGCTTCTTAAAAAGCTAAAACGGTATTGTGATAATTCTATAGAAAAGGTGAGAGTTGTCATTTAGGTTCGGATGTGTGGAAGATACTGGGAATAAGATAAGAAGCTGGTCAAAATAGTAAAGCAGAATACATAGCGTGGAAGGAGTTAGTATGGTTATTGTTAATGAAAAGTATAAGCATTTATCAGTTATTCTGCAGGTGGATTCTCCCAGGCATAAACTGTTGCTAGAAAAGGGGGAAGATCAGATGAGGATGCTGGAGCTAAACTGGTCTGTTACTTACAAGATTAGTTTTTGTGCTAATTTGCAAAATGTGTTTAGGTGCCTCTTTTAATACTAGTGACATAACCAGTGTTTAAACATGGATTAAAAAATAGTGTGTGTACTTTTATGTATGTAAGTTATACTTACAGTAGACGCCCTCTTAACCGACCGACCCTACACCTTTTTGGATGATACTATTTTTAGATTAGAGGTCATACAAGTTTCATAATTTGTCTTGTGAGTGATATTGTTAATTACATATGTATATACACATCAACATTCATTTCACTTTATATTTTGAGTTAATTTGTTTGAAAATGAATTGTGACCCATGGGAAAAGTTATAGCTGACGGACTATATGTACATACTACTTTTTTGTTTATAGATCATAAAATATATATATTTTTAATAGAGTTACATATGTAATGTCTTTCTGAGGGTGGTTTTAAAGATTTTCGGTTTAACCAACTTTTTGATTATCCGACCTATGGGCAGCTCCCGTCATGGTTGGTTAAGAGAGCGTCTACTGTATATATGATTTCAACTATTTCAAGGAAATAAATAGATTCAAAACAAACAGTTTATTTGTAATTTATTTAAATATTAAATTAAATTTTAATACTTACTACTTTCCAAAAAATTTCATTAAAAGAATAGCACAAATTAAAAAATTATAAAACATATTTTTACTAAAAACACCAATATATTTTGTTCACACTTTATTTCCACCGATACGTAACTTGAAAGATTTAGCAACTAACTTTATATTGTCTGTGTGCACAATAGTGCATACTGTTAGTTTTATAAAAAACTCACAACATTTTTCCCAATCGCACCTAATAACTTCAAAAATAGAATCAAGCTAGAAACATAAAGCATAAACGAACTTATAGGTGTTTAATTCAAAATGACAAAAAACATATAAACGTTTTTTGGACAGAAAAGTAATAGACCACTTGTGCGTTTAGATTTGTCAATTTTAATCAAAAGCTAAGTAATGACTGCTAGGTCTGTATGAATTTTTAAGTCTGTATTACTCATTATTCATCACGAATAGCTGGTGTATCAGAAATTTCAACACCTCTTCTTGGTTAATGTGGAAGAGACAGATAAAATTAATGGAACATTGCTGGAATAAAGCTTATGTTAAGTGATAGTCCATATTCTCCACTTACTGCGGTCACTTTATTAAGTAAGCAGTATCTGTAGGTTTTCATGTGATTCGGCTAAAAGAACTGTATCATCAGCGTATCTCAGGTTATTTATGATCATGCCATTAATTCTAATGCCTATGTTTATTTCATCCATTGTCTTACTTAATATGTCTTCCGAGTACCTATATATTAAATAATATTGGTGAACGTATACACCCTTGTCGAACACCTTTTTTTTCATTTCTATTTCTTCTGATGTTATGTCTTCTATTCTCACTACCGCTTTTTGGCCATAGTATAAGTATATAGTGAGCCTATAAGGGTCCGTTTTTCCTTTAGAAGTATGGAAACCTAAAAACTGTTAATTAATCAATCAATTGATATCGGCCCTGGAGAGATAACGAAGTACAGGCATATTTGTGCTCTTCACAATTTGTTAGTTCTTGAGTGGTGAATCAATATCTATGAAAGATTTTTAATTTTTGCATACTGGTAAACAAAAGTATGTTACATCTCCTACTGTAAGTAAAACTGTAAACAATTTAAAATGATTGATTTAACATGTAGTGTTACCACTTTAAATTCTTAACCTGTCCAAATCAACCGGAAACAAAAAGCTGACAAGTTTCTTTGCTAGTGACATGTGAGCGACTTTACTAATTTGATTTTTAGGCATTAATATTTATTTTGAATTGACTTTATTTATTTTTAAATAAGAACACTTATATTAATTTAAATACACAGACTTACTTCATATTATTTATTTACCACACTAACTTACACGAACAATAAACACTTAATAGTATTTAATTTATTAGGAAATACTACACATTATCAAATCTAATTTATATTGTACTTTACAAAATTTATCTAATCAAAAATACCTCCAAATCGTACGCTCTGATACAGTATCTCGTCGTGGCTTTATTAGACTTCTCACTCATTCACAATCGTTGCCTTAAATACTATTTACAGTTTTTCTAGAACAAAAAGAATGATAGCGTCATTTACCTGTTAAAAGAGTCTCCCTTTGATTCTAGAATGAAAATAATATTTACATAAAATAAAGTAACGTTTACATGTATCCAGAAACTGGTGCCAGTCTCACTGGAATGCCAGTGGCATGAAAAATAGACCACCTTTCTATTCAAGACAGCGCTGGCAGACAGCTCTGGACTGGCGCAAAAAAGTGTTTACACTTGAACAAAACCCTATACAAGATGACTCTGCCACATCCTTGGTAGAGGAATAAATTAGAATAATCACAAGAAACTTCCTTGATGGACAACGGATCATCCAAGTAACGAATCAAGACTGCTAAATACCCCTCCTGGATTTGAACGGTGTTGCCAAAGAGTTGCCACATGGCAGCTTCTACCTCATGTGTTCAACATTCACACCATTTACTTATAGCTTCATGATCAGATGGTAAATTAAATTGTGTATTAAATAAAAAAAACGTCAAAATATTTTTTAAACCTAAAGGTGGAGCAGAATCTATTTCCTGAATTTCAGTTATACAATTTTGATTGCTTATGGAAGATGTTTGTTGTCCTTTATATACTTTCTTATTTTGTACACCAATCCTTTTTCTTGGCGATTACAAATTCAATTCTTGTTCTGCATTACTTCCAATCATTGCAGGAAGTATTTGTATTGTATGATGACCTGATACTAAAGATATAGGAAAAGTCAAACAATGAGGAATGCACATAACTTTCCCCTTGTTGCCATATTCTAAATTTGAAAAAATATATAGAATATAGAGAATAGTCAGATTTTTTTGATATGCCATTCCTATTACAGCAAGCATTTCATTGGCTAGAATTAGTGACGAGTATAATATATGATGTCATGGTAACTGACGTCTGTCATAATATTGGAGGTTACATTTATAATGTCAAATTATTGTTTTCAATTTATATTTGATTTGTTTAGTTTATATTTTAACAACGGTTTATTTTTTAAATAACTTTACTTTCCCTTCCGTATCCTTGATTGGTCGTTTAGGTTCGTAATGGTTTTCTTGTATGGTAGGTTTACGCCCGGTCTTTTCACCTCCGAATAAAAGTTATCCGGAGGTTTATTTGACAGATTTACATGTAATCTGCCGGATAAACTTCCTGATAAATGTTTATTCGGAGGTGAAAAGACCGGACCTTAGTTAGGCATTAATTTTAAGAAATGTTGCTGGCTAAATGGGCACAGCTTCCAAAGGCCACAAAAGAAGAAGAAAAAATAAACAAACAAAAATCTTACATAACCTTCTATCTAAGCCTTCTATACTATAGGAAAACATGACTGACACTGGGTGCGTTCGGATGACCACAGCGGCTGGACAGCTGAGCCAGCAGTAGCTGTCAGACGTCACCGCTGGAAGTCAGCCGCTGAGAGATTTACTAAGCTTTCCCTATCACAGCTGGATACAACCACTCAGCCGATTTCTGCTGACAGTCATCCGCTATGGTCGTCCAAATGCACCCACTTATACGCTCTGAACTTCGCTGGTGTCGCTCCTAGCGGATTACTAATTCAACTTTCACCAGTAATTTTTAAATTTATTATTTAATTTTATCGCTTAATATTTACAACGCAAAAAAGTAATTAAATTGTAATCGATTTTTTAAAAATTTTGCTAACTGTTTTAACATTCTCTTAATGAAATATTAATTTCTTACTTCAGATACATTCACAATTATCGTGTAGATGGCGCTTAGATGATTTATATCTAATTATAATTAGATATTACAAAATATTAAAAAAACTTAATTCAGTATTTAAACCGTAAGTATACTTAAGATAAAAATATATACCACAGCTTTGACCAACTAATATTTTTTCTAATTAATGTTTTTAATTTCAATTTTAAATTATTCACTTTGACATTTATGTCAAATTTCCAGTAAAGGTTTACAGACTTGTCACTACTGGCTCTCGCGATTTTTTAATTATCCCCTCTACCTATGAGCTCAGCATATATTACAGATACAGTTGGAAAAATGAAAGAATAGGGCTTTTCATCGATTGTCATTTGTTTCGAGCTTCGGTCATGTGTCACACAATATTAATATATCTACGTCATACGTCTTTGGTTTGTATCATTGGTTATATCAATAACGTATGACGTAGATATATTAATATTATGTGACACATGACAGAAGTTCGAAACAAATGACTGTGAATGAAAAGCCCTATACCCATGAACGATCACATCAATCACTTAATTTATGTTTGTTGTTTTTTCTAATAATAATAAACGTTTGTTATAGAAAAAGATAGGAAACACAAAATAAGTGATCGATGTGATCGTTCATGGGTATTCTTTATTTTTCCCACTGTAGTTATCTTTGTTTCACACTCTTAAAGACAAAGAGAAACAGTGTCACCTGTAGTTGCTGTGGTAAATACATACCGTCGAAAAAATGAAAGAATACCCATGAACAATCACATCAATCACATATTATTCAGATTATTAATAATCTATCTCTCTCATTTATTATTTATGAAAAAAAAAACAGCAAATACAAAATATGTGATTGATGTGATCGTTCATGGGTATTCTTTCATTTTTCCGACTGTATATGTTTTTATTTGGCAACAGCGCTTGTTTCCAAACTTAACGGTAGTGAAAAACTAATAAATGAGGAAAAAATTGTTGAATTTGCTTGCCGTCAAGTTTGTACGAGTACCAGTGGGTTATATTTCATTAAATATAATATGAAGTGCATGCCTAATTGTTTAACTTTAAGGGCCGGTTGTTCGAACGCTAATCAACAATGATCATTATCAAATATTTAATTACTGTCACCAAAACTGTCAATGTCAACTTTGTTTGGGTTGCTGAAAACATAATTAATTACAATTATGAGATTTATTATTAATTATGTTAATAATTATTGTTATATTAATTGATTATAGACTCCACAGGCTTTTTAACAACCCAAACAAAGTTGACATTGACAGTAATTAATTATTTGATAATGATCATTGTTGATTAGCGTTCGAACAACCGGCCCTTAGTTTATCATACTTTAACAATGAATTGGGTGGCTCTCTGATCCAATATAAGTACTGTTATTATTTCCACTAAAAATGGTTACAGGAACAATTTTTTAAAATTTTTGATTTGATTGATATGACACCTTTTTAAAATTCTGATCAGTCTGACGTAGAGGACATTTTGTTTGAATAATAGGTTTGTTCTAGCAAACAGTCGAACTAGTCAGCAAACAGTTGGTCAGTGAGAGAACATAATACAGTTACGAGTGCTATCCCCTCTACTCGTGCTGGTCCACTATTCGCTAATGGTTTCAGACCGTTTGAAACTCGTGCTAGAACAAACTGATTGTAAGAAACAAATCACAATAACTGAATAAAACAGATTTTCCCACCTACCTCTATCCAAAGTATACATTTCCTGGCCTCATTGTAGGGAGCATAGTCATATTTTTTCTCCCTAGGGAAACAAAGTACTTTTAATCCCTAGGGAGTAAAAGTAAGTGATGTTGACGTCATACTATGTCATAGCATAGATGAAATAACTTATTGACACCCTATACTATTACTCTATTTTGTATTAGGTAAGTATCCATACATTTTAAATTTTATTTATAGATGTTGCAAAATGGTAAAAACAGTAAATTGTTATTTTGATTTAAAAATTTTTCATTAATAATTTGATAGTTATACTGTACCTACTTGTTAGTTTTAGTTCTCTAATAAATTTTGTTAGTTCTATTGTTGATTGAATACATAAATTCCTGTATTCAATTATGATTCATGTATTCAATCAACAGTTATATAAATATTTTAAAAATGGAAAAATGACTTATTTGAGGGAGGTGGAAAAATGTATAACATGGGAGAAGTGCCTTTTCCTCCCTTGAATGATTACTGTAGTAAACTAGTACACTTTATTCTTGGGAGGAAAAGGTGCACTTCGCTCTCTTGTTATACAAATATCTATAGGTGTTAAATTGGTGAATAAACAAAAAACCAATATAAATAATTAAATACTTTCGCTTTCTTCTCTAAATATTGTTGGTACAGCATTGCATTTTAATTTTCTGCTGCCATCTTGCCAACTTTTTTCCACATGTCAGAAGTAGTGTTCCTAAACATTCAAAAATTGAATACAATATTTTTTAATGATATAAATATTATAAAGAGAATGCATCAAATGCAAATACTCAATTAATTTTACTTGAAGAACTTACTTCACAAACAACAGCATATTTGTTTGGATCTTGTTTTAACCCTATATTTTTAATCCACACTTTCCGTCGTTCAGATTCTTTTGGGAAAGAATTCATTTTCACATTATTTTTCCCCTATCGACTTCGCAACCTTTTACCTTAGAAGAAGGCATTTTTCAACCTGAATAATAGTAATAGTAATTTAATATTTCTCGATCTATCTAGTTAAGTGAGGTTAATCTAGAGTAAACGAAAAATAAACAACTCATCATCTGTTTACCCCTTCCAAATTAATCCGGAAATCTGAGCAAAAGATGGCGGAGCCAATCAGCTTTTAGCGTATACGATGGCAACACTCTTCCAAGACGCACACTGGTATACCGATAACAATGATACAAACCAGAGACGTATGACGTAGAAATAATAATAATATTATGTGGCACATGACAGAAGCTCGAAACAAATGACAATCGATGAAAAGCCCTATTAGTGATTCCTGATTTAAGTGATCAATGTTAGAACTCATTTTTGAGCAATATACAACCAGTAATAACAATTAATCTTATGTAACAGATTGCAAATTGATTTTTGTTTTTCTCATTTCTATAACAATGAAAGGTATATTCAAATTCATTTATATATATCAAAAATATATATAAATGAAACGTTAATAAAATCATTTGTAGGTAAAATTGTGGCTTATTTCCCATTTGAATATACTTGATTATAAAAATGCCACAAGAAAATAGCTTCAGAACAACATTAATGAAAGGTATACTGATGTACATCACAAATTCAACAATTTTACATTATTAGCTTTTATTTCAATTTTTTGTAGTACCTACCTAATAATACAAATGATTTCAAAGTGAACCAATAAAAAAAATATGGTAAAGTATTCGTGGATAACGGGTCTTTAAAACAATTGCTCTATTTCGAAAAATCGCGTGTGTTAAGACCTCAATATCCACTTATACTTGAATATACTATTTTACTTCTGTAATAAAATTATTAATTAAAAGTTATGCACATGGTTATTTTTTTTAATTTAGCTTCAACCCTTGTCAACTAAGGTCATTGGCATGATTTCGCACATTATAGAGTAATGCGTAGTGTATGTGTTGAGTACGTAAATGTCTGGTTACTTAGTAAAGTCGACTTCATTGTCTTTACACAAAGACGCTTTATTATATCCGAACGTCTGCGGTCCCTCACACATGGGCCCTATACATTAATATTACAAAACACATAATACCGAATACGTATGCAATAGTTATTTTCCTAAAAAGTGCAAAAAGTCATACTTTTCCGCACGCGACTGCAGTTTGCCGAACGACGCGAAGCGGGAGTTCGGCAAGCAGTCGAGTGCGGAAAAGAAACTTTCTGCAAGAGTTAGGAACAATATTTTTTCTACGAGTCTTTCAAAAATGACCAAATCTTAATCAATTAATTTAATTAATATGAAAATAAATACACAAATTAATTCTTTGATCAGGTTGTCAAAACCAAACTTTCAATATAATTAGTTAGCATGACGACGATCTTGGTTTCCATGACGATGATTCAAAACGACTGTTATTGTCTACCGATTTGACTTTCGAATATTATGTCAAAATAATTTTGTTTCATCCAATTTTCGCGTTAATTTCATTAAAACGGGAACACAATAAGATACATTTGAAATAAAATAGTAAATAATATCTAAATATTAGTTTATTGCATGTATTATAAGTAATTATTTTAAGGCCATATTAAAATATCTAAACGCGTGCGGAAAAGTAAAACGCGTGCGGAAAAGTAAAACTTTCTAAACTAAAACGCGTTCGCGAAAGTAGACATTTTTGCACGCTCGTAGAAAAAATAGGTAAATATCAACAACAATTTTATATCCGATATTTTGATATTTATATAAATAGGTACGATATTTTCGAACCCTGGGCTTCAACCAAATTTATTGTGTTACAGACGCCAGGGCGACATAATAAGATTACAATATTTTTGTCAGATTTTCATCGATTTCACAAATATATACTTACTCTGTGCGAACAACACTAAAACCGAAGTACTAAGCCCGACTAACATTTTAAGAATTTTTAGTGGTTGTTACATAACTTTTATGACACCATAAACTTTTAAAACAACAGTCCACAAACTGCTCTAGGTTTACAGCGCAAAAACACGATGCACTTTTACATTTTATTCAGTTGTGTACCAAAAAATTTGCACATATAAAGCAAACTGATATTGTTAGTTATCTGCGTGAGAGCGTGAGTATATTAAACAAAAATTTATTTTTTCTAAGACTATTTATTTGAGAGATAAATTCCTCTGGCTATATACCATTAATCACAACAAACTACTAAATTCCTTTATAAAAGGTATAATTTTATTTAAAAATTTCTTAAAGGACTACATTACAGAACCTTTTCGAACTAAAAAATTCATCATCAGCGATGTTTATAGATTTCTTTAACATGGTGTATTAATAACGACGTTCGACACCTTCGGCAAAGAATTAAGGATTTGCATGAAATTTTAGTATGTTTAGTATGTCTTAGTAACTAAGACTTGATTTTTTAAAAATTGTTTTACCATGCCCTTTAATTACTATTAAGGGCCAAAGTTAAGTTTTAACATGGGCTCTTATGGGAATTTTTAAAAAGTTAATAACTTTTGACCCAAATTTACGATTTTTAATTATTTGTGCTTAAATTAAAGGTTTTTTTGTAAGGAATATCATATTAAACAATGAGGATTGTTTACCGTACCATTTATTTTTAATTTATTTATTATAATTAATTCCGTAATTTATTTCAAGCGCTTCAAAACATACCAGATGGACCAGATGATATCCCTGGGGAAGTATGGAGAGCATTGGGAGAGACAGGAACAAGGTGGCTAGCAGGTCTATTTAATAGAATTATGGAGGCTGGACAAATGCCAGACGAATGGAGAAGCAGTATACTGGTACCTGTTTACAAAAACAAGGGAGATATACAACAATGTACAAACTACAGGGCTATAAAACTGCTTAGCCACACCATGAAAATATGGGAAAGAGTAATTGATAGACGGATACGTGAAGAGACCGAAATATCCGATAATCAATTTGGCTTTATGCAGGGCAGATCAACAACATATGCAATTTTCATTATAAGGCAGTTGATAGAAAAATACAGGAGTAAAGAAACAAACGCTCATATGGTATTCACTGATCTTGAGAAAGCATAATATGATAGAGTTCCTCGAGAGATTTTGTGTGGGCACTCAATAAGAAAGGAGTCCCTGGCGAATATGTAAAGATTGTGAGGGATATGTATGAGGGACTAACGACTAGTGTTAGGACAGGTGTGGGAGAGACTGATAAATTTCATGTGAAAGTAGGATTGCACCAAGGCTCTGTGCTTAGTCTTAGTCCGTATTTATTCTCATTAGTTTTGGACCACATAACAGCGAAACTACAGGGTAACATTCCATGATGCTTAATATATGCTGATGATGTCGTGTTAGTAGGAAAGAGTGAAAGAGACTTAGAACAAAAACTGGAACAGTGGAGGCAAGCTCTGGAGGAAAAAGTTTGAAAACTTAGTAGGACAAAAACGGAGTAGGTATTTGGAATGTTCATTTAAAGATGGAGTTACTACAATGATGGTATTACAGAGTAATGGAGAAATAGATGGAGATGCATGCAGTAGAATTAGGGCTGGATGGATAAAGTGGAAAGAAGCGAGTGGTGTGTTGTGTGACAGAAAAATTCCAATGAAGCTGAAGGGAAAATTCTATAAAACAGCCATAAGACCGACTATGATGTACGGAACTGAATGTTGGGCAGTGAAGAAGAAAGAGGAACAACGAATGCATGTGGCGGAAATGAGAATGCTTAGATGGATAAGTGGAGTGACAAAGAAGGATAAAATTAGAAATGAGTATATTAGGGGAAGTCTAGGTGTGGCACCAATTGATGCCAAAATGAGAGAGCATAGGTTAAGATGGTTTGTTCATGTTCAACGTCGAGACGTTAATCACCCAATAAGAAGAATAGCTGAAGTGCAGATTCCTGGAAGGAGTAGGAGAGGAAGACCAAAGAAGACCTGGGCGGAGAAGATAAGGCAGGACATATGTTGGTAAAGGGGATTGACATTGATATGACCCAAGCTAGAATTGTGTGGAGAAATGCAATTAGGGAAGCCGACCCCGCATAGGGATAAAGCAAAGATAATGATGATGAAACATACAACATAAAAATTCCTACCTCGCACTATTAAGAGCTCAAATAACCTTAATCTTTCACCAAAAAAGAAGAAATATTGTAAATAGTGGGATTTAACACGCTATCTTAACCTTTTTCTGATTGACATTTTTTGGAATTTAAGTATGTATTTCCTCAAAATATTTTTACTTTGTAGGTACAATAAGTGAATAATTTTCTTATTTGTTATGAATACTATTATGGTGTAAATAAACAATAATTGTTATTGATTTTCGGACTTTTGTGTTATATTTTATTATTTATTTACTATCTATGAGCACGTGTGCTTGGTTGTATAGTAATTTCCAACCACATCTAGTCAATATCAATACAGTTTGATACAACCGATTATTCCAGAAAAACCTCGGTATAAGAATTTCACCCTCCCTCGCAAATACATATCCACCATCAGTAGAATTAGATTTGGACATGCATGTTATCCTGCACATTTATTTAAAATAAACATATTAGATTCGAATATTTGTCAATAATTGAGGTTAAAAGTGACTTGAACCACATATTTTTTGAATGCAAAAAGCATAAACACCTAACCAATCACCTAATTAAAAGAATTATAGACCAGAACATCCCACTCCCTGTAAATATTCTCTTTATTCTGTCACTGAATAAAAAGAAAATTTTTGACTGTTTGGTATCTTTCTTGTCGGATAGTAAAATATTATTGTAATTAGTTATAAGTATTTGTAAAATATGTTTTAAAAAATATAAAAAAAATAAAAAGAAAAAAAATTTAAAAAAAAATTAAAAAAAAATAATAAAAACATGAAACAAAAAAAAATAAATAAAAAAATTAATAATTAAAAAAAATATTAAAGAAAAAATCACTAAGAGGATTTAAACCTCCGCGGGGATGAACCGGGTTGACATCCTATCGTAGTGACAAAAAAAAACAAAAAAAAAACAAAACAAAAAAAAACTAAAATAAAATACAAAAAAGAATGCATTTATTTTAATATTAAGATTAATATTTTTATTTGTAAAATGTATACACTATGTGTTCTTGATAAACATTAAGTAATATAATATATTTATATTTATTAACATAGTATGTACATTAGCTTTAATGAGTAGGTAAATAAGAAGTAAAAAATTGTAATAATATTATAATAACCAAGTTTCACTAATTGGCAATATCTTTAATACATTTACTTTTGATTGAGACTGGCTGAATGACCATAGTCCAAGCCAAAAAAGAAAAAAAAACCACATCTAGTCTGTCAAAATGTAACTAACTTTACAAAAAAAGAAGTACTTAAATGAAGTACTATAAGACATTATAGACTACAAATTCCTATAAGATATTATAGACAGTTGTGTCAGAGATTAGTGAACCGACTATAACAGTATTTTGGATACGCCTACTAGGAACGCCTTTTTATGATATTCTATTACAGAAGTATCTAGGGACTAAAAGGGACGTGACTGAGTTCTGTCAAAAATTTACTTTTTTTGGATCGGAGTGATGCTATGTATTAATAGTCCAAGAGGCAGCGCTGAAAAAGTTCTCTGAATTTACTTAAGCTAGTTATTTCACAGTTGATTACTGTGATTGTGTAGAGAAACATACTGCGGTCGGTCAAGCAAAACGTAGAACAGGTGGTACTGACAGCTTGTCAAAGTTTCTTACCTGCGGAGGTAATTAAATCCATTCACTAAGGCTGAAAAGCAGTACCTACACACATTCTAAATTGAATATAAATAAAAGTTATTTTAGTCGGTCAGCTGTATGACGGGACAGAGACGGTCGGTCGTCCCCAATGATTTGTACAGGCTTATTCACTATATTTTGACCCCCCTCTAAACTGCTTTATTTACAGAATTAGAAAAAAAATGTAAAATACAAAACTTATTGAATTTTTAAATTATGATTTTTTAACATATATATCGTACTAGTGACGTCATCCATCTGGGCGTGATGACGTAATCGACTATTTTTTTAAATGAGAATAGGGGTCGTGTGCTAGCTCATTTGAAAGGTTATTCAATTCCCTATTCAGCAATATAAACATTAACATGATTGTTTATACAGGGTGTCCAAAAACAATTTTTAATTTAATTGTTTAATTTAATTCAAAAAATTTTTGGACACCCTGTATAAATAATGATCTTAATGTTTATATTACTGCATAGAGAATTGAATAACCTTTCAAATGAGCTAGCACACGACCCCTATTCTCATTTAAAAAATAGTCGATTACGTCAGCACGCCCAGATGGATGACTTCACTAGTACAATATATATGTCAAAAAATCATAATTGAAAAATCGAATGACTTTTGTATTTTACATTTTTTTTTCTAATTCTGTAAATAAAGCAATTTACAAGGGGGTCAAAATATAGTGATTAACTCTGTACATTCATTGAGGCCGACCGACCGGCTCTGTCCCGTCATACAGCTGACCGACTATAATAACTTTTAATTAGGTATATTCAATTTAGATTGTGTGTACTGATTTTCATCTTTAGTAAATGGATTTAATTACCTCCGCAGGTAAGCAACTTTGACAAGCTGTCAGTACCACCTGTTCTACGTTTCGCTTGACCGACCACAGTATGTTTCTCTACACAATCACGGTAATCAACTGTGAAAAAACTAGCTGTAGTAAATTTAGAAAGATTTTTCGGCGCTGCCTCTCCGTCTATAACGGATTACGAGACCATTAAGGGATCAGGCAGGTAGATAGGTAGGTAGGAAAGGTCCCATCATTTGGGAAGGCACTAATTTGCATATTATTGGACTTGTACAGAAGCCAAATATGAAGTTTTTTCATAAGCCACGCCTTAGCATTAAAAATTTTCAATACACAGTAATAAAATTTCAATGTCAGAAACCAATCAATAACTTAAAGACAATTCTTAGACATTTTTAGATGCGCCATAATATGCGAATTAAGTCCTTCCCAATTGACGGGCCCTTTACTTCAGGTGCTATTATAGGTGTTTAGATGGGTAATTTATTCTATGATTGGTTGATAATTGCAGTAAATATCTATCTTTGAAAAAAATATTGTTATTCTACTTAATAGTAACTTTTTTTGTAGCTTGTATCATGGAGTGTGCTCAAACAATAAGTAAGTAAGTAGGCAAGTCTTCTTTTAAAAAAATATAGCCGACTATCTACCGCAAAAGTAACAACTAGATCTAGAATCTAGATCGACTTTTGTTAAAGATGATTCTTTTAAAAAGCTGTAATAATTAACAGACAATAGTTTTTTGTATTTTAAAATAAATTCCTAGAAAATATAGAACCAAATTTTTATAGTCCTAATTTCCCTGATCCTCTTAACAACTTATTATTTTCCTAAAACATACTATTTTTACTCTACTCTGTAGGCGGACCTGAAAAACGATTTCTTTGCCATCAAGTACCTAATACAAATTCAATTGAGTGGGAGTGTGTCTGTAAAATTTTGTGGGATTGAATCACAAAGACTAAAAGAAGTTGTTAATAACAAAACAAAAGAGCAATTTTGACAAGATGGTATCAGATATCCCGTTCCACACAAACATATGTACTGTTACAATACTTGTCACACCGTCTGCAAGCACCTTCCGATGCCAGTTCGCCAACCTACAGAATTTGCAGTTAAGACGATTACCATAAAAATAATGACAATACACATGCTTTTATGCAAGTTCTTTTTACTTAATTTCAACAAAAAATAATAGGGCTTTTCATTTACAGTCATTTGTTTCGAGCTTCTGTCATATGTCGTATGATCCGTGTATATTAATATTATACACCGACTATACAGCATATGACAGAAGCTCGAAACAAATGACAATCGATGAAAAGCCCTATTCGCTAAATGGTGGATTTTTATTCACTTACATTAACATAGGTTGATTTTTTTCATAATTACCTTAAAACCAGAGGTAGCTATGGAAAAATGACATTAAAACAATTGTTAATTAAGTATTTTAACAATCAAATGCATTTTGTGATATAGTAAAGCTTATTGCCGTTTGTGAGCTTTAAAATGGGTTAAGGTAAAGTTATCGATGAGAAAATTTGTTCAATCTTAGATTTTTTAAATCTGGAAAATCAAATTCGGAAATCGCAAATACATTTTATTATACAGTGATGAGCGCGCTAATAACCGGCAAAATAACGCAAAAGATGGAAAACATAATGCATTGCGAAACAAAAAGGGATGGAACTAGTGGAGGTGGAAATTATCGTTATAAACGTATAAATTAACATTACATTACACAGTTTCCCACCTTTAAACGTATCAGAGGAGTATGACAACTGGTACTGTGACAGTGGAATTTTATAAAATACTCCTGCCACAGACGTCTAAAGGTGAGAAACTATGTAGGTAATGTAATGTTAATTATTTATACGTTTATAATGATAATTTCCACCTCCTTACTAGTTTCATCTCTTTTTGTTTCGCAATGTATTATGTTTTTCATCTTTTGCGTTATTTTGCCGGTTATTAGCGCGCTCATCACTGTATTACAATTGTCGCGGTATAGGTATAGGGTTAGAAATATATTAGTCAGAAGATACAAAACTACCGGTGCTGTCGTCATAAAATCTAGAAATGTAGGAATTGGTAGCTACATACAAAATAAGTTATGTGTAATTTTTTGAAAAAATCGGCGTTATCGAAATACCTCCCACTTTTTCAGGTAAATATTTTCATACATGAAATGCCTCCCAGGTACAATCGAAATGCCTCCGTTTCGTTAATCATTTAGGCTGATATTTTGTCTATTCAATCTCTGTATAATGAGACAATGTTGCCAAATCATAATTTAAATAGGTACTATCTAGAGTTGCACAAGTTTGACTTGAATGTTTGAACTTGACTTGTCAAGTCAATCCTTCTGACAAATAATTCAAGTCAAGTCAAACTGGTCAATCGTACAGGTTTGAAAATTCAAACTGTTTGTCAAACTAGTTTGAAAGAGTTTGAAAAATAATTTATTTAGTAGATATACTTTTTTGTCGAGATAGATATGTTAGTTGCCAATTAAGATAAGAAAATTAATACTACAATGAGTGCCATATAAAAGTAACGTGACACAAGAAGCGATTATAGTTTATCGAATTATCGAAAACTAGTTCTGTGATGTAGCCCTTTCTAGGGATTTTAACAACTATACCTTTTATAAATGATTTGTCGTTTTTTGTAATATATGGTATACAGCCAACTACAGGAAAACTTTTTTATCGTGGATATGGTATATACTCGACTTAACAAGTTTATTTGAGCATTTATATATTTAATATAGTAGCTTTATGGTTATGGTTAAAATGTCTGGTTACTCGTGTGTGTTTCGCGGATGTTCATCTGCGACAGAAAAAGGAATAAGTTTATTTAGATTTCCTAAGAATAATAACAGGTAATTGTTATTGCTTTGTAACTGTTGCATATTAGCTATTAGGTATATAATATTCTTAATTTGACTTAATTATTGACTTGATTAATATTATTACGAAAGTGATTCATTTCTTTGTATATGTTATAGTCAAAGCCCGAATTTCAGGCACTCCTAGGTTTGACTAGGCAATCCTCAGGTCTGACTGACGGTCTTAGTCAAAGCCCGAAATAAATTACAGTTTCGGCCTTTGACTAGTCAAACCTAGGATAGACTAAGTTGGTCAGGCAAAGGTCGAAATTTAATTTTATGAAATCGGGGTTTGACCAGTCAAACCCGATCAGCTATTAAAATATCGTAGTTTGTTAGATTAGGTTTAATAACATTTTTTAATTTTAATGTTAATTATTTTTTTCTACAACCGTGTTAATAATGCAATTTTTAGCACTCCATAGCAGCGTTAAAAATGCTACTTTAAGGCACTAGTGATTTAAAAATTTTAAGGCACTGCAGTTAAAAGTGAATTGTCAAATTGTGAAACGTCAAAATATTTATATTTCATTTAATAACATTAATATTAATAGTACAACTTGCGCAATTTGAAAAAGGTGGTTTAAAAGGTTTTTTAAAATTTAATTTAAACTATATTATTGCATTTTTAACACATTTGTAGAAAAAAACAAGTTTATGTAACGGTATAATATTTTCGCTAGGAATTTTTAGACATTCCTCTCGAGTGTAGACAACCAGTTCTACCTTTTACGGGTCATAGGTTTTATGGTTTCAGCAATTAACAAAAATATTGTATTTTATAATGATAAATTGATATTGATATATGATATATTGTATGATATACGTGTTAGAAAGTACATTTTTAAGGCACTCATGTGAATTGCAGAATTTGCTTCGCTCATTCTGCAAACTTTCACATGCGTGCATTAAAATTGTACTTTTAACATTTATATCATAAATAACTATTATAGTGCCGTAATTAAATTTAAAAAATATTGTTTATTCTCGCATGTTGAGGCATTATGGCATTTAGAGTTGCACAATACGGTAGATATTTTACACGTACATAGTTTTGAAGAGAATTTCTTATTGCAGTAGCATTTTATAAAGCCTTTTCCTCCAAATATAGAATCTTTTGTACTAATTTCTCTTAGAGACAGCTTAACGCCTGGAAAATCTTCGAAATCAAGAAAATTCTGTTAGGATTCTTTTATTCTGAAAAAAGTATGTTTATTGTTCCTTATTGTGTACCAACTCTGTAAAAACCGTCAAATGTTTTATCTTGTATGCTACCCAAAATATTTCGAGCATCTGCTTTGGCTCTATCAAAGCTGGGTATAGGTATTGTTACAGTTTTTCCGATCGAAATTGGAGGAAATTTTTTCACTTAATTGTTTCATAACATTAGCCTGGGCATGAAGTCCTTAAGCGCATTTCCTTTATTTATTTTAATCTTTTCTGTCTGTGTAACAATACCTATCCCCAGCTTTGAATGCTTTGATAGAGCCAAAGGAGATGATCGAAATATTTTGGGTATCACACAAGATAAAACAATTGACGATTTATATAGAGTTCGTATGAAATACGAAACAATAGACACACTTTTTTCAAGAAATCAAATAAGAGAATGCAAAGAGAATTTTTTTAGTTTCGAAGATGTTCCAGACGTTAAGCTGTCTCTAAGAGAAATTAGTACAAAAGATTCTAAATTTGGAGGACAAGGCTTTATACAATGCTACAGCAGTAAGAAATTCTCTTCAAAATTATATAAGTGTAAAAGGTCTAACGTACTGTGCAACTCAAAATGCCATGATGCCTCAACATGTGAGAATACACACTAATTTTTTTTATTTTAATTACGACAATCTAAAAATAATAAACATTAAAATTAAAATTTTTTATTAAACCTAATCTAACAAATTACGACATTTTAATAGCTGATCGGGGTTTGACTAGTCAAACCCCGATTTCATAAAATTAAATTTTGACCTTTGCCTGACCAACTTAGTCTCTCCTAGGTTTGACTAGTCAAAGGCCGAAACTGTAATTTATTTCGGGCTTTGACTAAGATCGTCAGTCAGACCTGAGGATTGCCTAGTCAAACCTAGGAGTGCCTGAAATTCGGGCTTTGACTATAACATATACATTACCCCTACATAATGCATAAAAAACTAAACATCGCTCTGCCAAGCAAGGGATATTTCAAAAATATTAAATTTGGTGTCAGTGCATAATTTCGGGAAACGTTGAAGGGCGCAGAAGTAGAGGTCGCTCACCTACTCGATGGACGGATCAAGTACAGAAAGCCAGTGGAAAAACATTATCTGAATCCATGAGGGAATTTCAGGACAAAAGCCGATGGAAAGAGATAGTTGCTCGTATTATAGGGAATCACGACACTCAGCAATGAGGAAACGACTGAGAAGGAAGGAAGTCAGTGCATGTATTTCATTAACAGACTCAAGTCTCGGAAGGGCCAGCCAGGTCAAAAAATCAACAGATGTTGTCCGGGTGTCATCGCACTCAAAGATATCCTATTTTTACGAAATAAAAATATGTAGGTAACGAGTTCTATTTATACACCAGAATTTCTGATTTAAACGACACAACAAAATAATATTCAAACTAAAAATTGTTGGAGGTTACTAGATTAACAAAGAATTCGTTGGATGGTTTTTTTATCACACAAATTGTAATTATTTAATCTACTTTAACGAAAATTTATGAAGGAACAACAAAATATTATATTTTTGATAGAATAGGTTTAATGAATATTTTGCGACTTTGCAATGTCGTTTTAAAGAATTAGTTCACATTAGTTCAAATAAATCAGTATATTTATATTTCTTAATTAATTCTGCTTCGACTACAGATTTTTTTCTCTTACAGAGTACAGATTAGCAGAGTACAGAGTCAGACCTATCCAAATAAGTCAAAACAAAAGTCGGTAATTGGAAATAAACACGTTGTGCAATATGATCAAACTTCAAACTGTTTGAAGAAGTTTGATTTTAAGTAAAACCTAAAGATATCGAAATCAAGTCAAGTCAAACTTTTTTACAAAAAAAGTTTGGTTTTCAAGTCAAGTCAAGTTTGTTGAATAAAATCGAACTAGTTTGACTTGATGCATCTCTAGTACTATCTATCTAGTTTGATTTATAAAAAATGGACATTATATTCCTCTTGTCTTTTGTTTACTTCAAGATAAAAAGTCATCTTCATAATATATTATCTAGCTTTTAAATATATCATAGAAGAATGTTTTAAAATCAATTGTCCTGTATCCCCTAAATTAATACCTTTAGACTTTGAAATTTCCATTCATAATAGTATCCGTATGGCATTTCCTGAAGCAGATCTTCATAGATATCGTTTTCATTTGGGTCGGGCATGGTATAGAAAGGTTCAAGCACTGGGCTTACTTCCAGAATACCAGAAAAAAGGTGTTGACTTAACTGAAATTACGATTTTTTTTATTTATATTTTTTGTCTTTCATTCTTACATCCTGAAGATGTGAGCGATTTTTTTGCTATAGATTTGGCAGAAATTAAACCAGTCGATGACACCCAGTTTTGTGATTATGTTGTTGATAATCACATATCTGAAAATTCGACATTTCCTCCACATCTTTGGGCTGAGCACTCTTCATCCTTACAGAGAACCACAAACCCATGCGAAAGTTTTCATTCCAAGTATAATTCTTCTTTCTACCGCCCTCATCCTAATATTAATAATTTTATTGATATAATTTTATAATTTCAAATAAATACCTACATTAAAATGAATTCTGTTTCTATACCAAAAAAATTGTTGCGGAAAGTACAGCAAAAATAAATTTTCTATTTTGAGAATTTGTCAAAGTAGTACCTATCATATAAATTTAGGAAAGATATTTTCCAAACAAGTTTTTGTGATGTTATTTTTAATAAATCTATAAAATACTTTGTAAGTTTTTGTATTTTTTATCACATTATTAATAACAAAAAATAATGGTTATTATATTATAGTAGTTATAAAACTAATTATATATGTGTAAGTTAGTTGAAATTCATAAATACTGCCTAGTGTCAATAATGTTTAATACATAAAGGTTGAAAATAAAATAAATTAAATAACAAAATACCAAATTTACCAAAAATGTACAAAGGAAGATGTGGCAACGTCTCAAATTCACATAAAGATTAGAAGAATGTAATTTATTTAGAGCTTGGGAGGCAATTCGTATGTGACCATTTTAGCGACAGGTAAGAAACCCTTCTTCGGGAGGCATTTCATATACGCCCGAAAAAATCAGTAGGTACGAATTATTCTTGACAAATATCACATTGTTTCAGCATAAAAAACCACTTTTAACAAAAGAAAAATAGGTTAAAATGGTCAAAAGGGCATACATATTGGACCCATACACGATGACATGCAATACAATGGAGTGATGAGTCCGTATTTGAAGTGTGTGTTAGAGACAGTATGAATGGCGTTATTCGCAGGAAAAATAAAGCTTTTACTGACTGTCTTAAGAAAAAAGTCTAATTTCCTGGGTCTGTCATGATGTGGAGCAGCATGTCATAAAGATGTGGGAAAGTTGCAATTTATCAATGGGATTGAAAATCCGAACGGAAAAGGGAACGACGAATGGGATTATTTGAAAATTGGAAAAGAATACCTTTTACCGATTACGGAACAAAGTTTACAATTTTCTTTAAAATGGACTGAAAACCATGATGCTTCACTTTTAAAATAGGTTTCTAACTTGTCTTTAATAGAAAATTTGTGGCGCGAAAAAAAACCTTTAAGGAAACATGTTGCCACGTTGCAAGGTCCGTCAATGAATCGAAGCCAGAATTGCAAGACATAATAATATGTGGTATTCATTTACACCAGGATGTTGCCAGACCTTAGTAAAAACTACTCCTCGAAGAATTTTGGATGTAATTAAAAATAAAGGGAATTACTCTCAGGGGTAAACTTTCACATTTTTTTGATAATAGTATATTTCTATATGTTTTATTAATTTCCTATTATTCTTTTTTATTAATCGTTTTCGTCAATATAATTAAAAAAAATTCTATAAAATTGTGGAAATCCAAAAATATTGTTAGATGAATTAAAACTTTTAAAGTTTATGATACACTTTTGCTTTTGTTCTCTAAAATTTAATTTTCTTTTTAATCTAACGTTGGGCCAATTGACACATTGTCAATGACCATCCAATTATTTCTGTTAAAAAGTTACCTTCAGATAATCAAAGCTCCCTCACACGCCCACCTTAAATATTGCAATTTTAATATTTTTACAAATAATTGTATAGTTTTTTCAATTACCAGATAAAATTAGTCTTTATCTCTAATTTACTGGGTTTTTCACGGTCGAGATGTGCTAAGTGATATATGGCAGTAGTCATTTTACGCTAGTTAACCAACCATATTAGTACTTAAATCTAAACACAGATATAGTTAGAATCCATAGTGTGCACTAGTCTGTTGTATGCTCCGTGTACCATGTAAATGGTGAACAAATGATAAGCATTTATGAGGCAGTTGTTTACCCTTCATTTTCATTTATCCTGCCTACTAATTAAGTAATCAGAATTTTGTTAAACAAATAAGTTAGTTTTGAGTTTGTTTGTACGAGTTTAACGATTTGTAGCTTCTTTGAAAATTGTCTTAACCAAATATATTCGATGGTATTGTGATAAAAATCTCTAAACTTAAAGATTGATTCCACATGAGATTAGGGAAACTGCTAACACGGCTACTTATTAATTATTGCCTCTAAACTCAGGAGAGAGATATAATATATGAATGGGTCTACAATTTATTACAAACCTGGAGCAATAATAAGAAAGTTCATAATATAAATAAAGAAGTCCTTATTGCATATTAAATGGAAACATCTCAAAAGCCCTCCAGCCCTGGAGCAACTTCGTTCTTAAAAATAATATAGACATAAGCCGATATCCTAAAGTTATTGCTTTTCTTAAAAGAAAATCAATTGGCCACAAACCAAAAAAATCAAAAGTATAATACCTATTAAATAAAGAAAAAATAGATAACTTCTTATCATTAGCTTGAGCTAATATCTACTAAGGGGGCGTTCAAGTATTACGTAACGCGATTTTTGACCCCCCCACCCCCTATGTAACGCACCGCAATGGAGCGTTCAAGTAATACGTAACGCAATTTTTGAAGATTTTTGACCCCCCTCTCCCCAACCTGCGTTACGTAATACTTGAACGGCCCCTAAGTACCAAAGGTAATATAATTAAATGTAATTTCTCTTCTTTCTTTTTATTAATTTGTTTGCATCATTTTCTTTGGCAGCCGCTTGTCGTAGTGAAGTCTTGTAAAATTAGTTTAATAAATGATACTTATATAGAAGATATAATAAGATAACCATGTTAGTAATTAAAATTCCCAATTCTAAAACTAAGATGGAAAGAACCATTGTCGTTATTGGAGAAAATATTTCATTATATCAGAAATATTTGTCATTAGGTACGTCATTTGTCATTCCAAAACTAGTAGCTACAAATCCTGATAGGTCTAATATCTACTAATTTCAATACCTACTGCTACTTCTGTTAATATCCCAAATAATATCTAAGTAAATGTCTAACTAATTAACTAGTAATTAGTCTAAGGTGTAACTAATAAGTAATTGTTACAATTGTGTAATTAATATTCATAAGTATGTAATATATTCATAAGAGCAATAATAATTTTGTTAAACATATTTATTATGATGTAGTAATTTATAATAAAAAGTTTATAAGTCAATCCAGATTGTTTTTAACATAATAAAAGCCTGTAGGTCAATTACTATTTTTGACAAATACGTACCTCATTTTTTGTTGTTCAGACAAAAATTTTAAATAATTACATATTATTATGTACATAGCACAATAACAGCTGGTTAGAAATCTGTCTAAATAAAATACTACCTACCTTTATACTACCTTTACTTTCCTTTTAAATATTTTGTTATTTTGGGAGGTATTGGTAATCATTCTTGCAGGAATGGTTTTATAACATATCATTCAGACCAACCCATTATAAATCAACGTCCTATTTGTAGATCATTGAAAATTTTATGTTTTTCTCAACCCTGAAATTTACCATATTAGGTATATTTTCAATATCTTTTCAATAAAAAGATGGTTTTAAGAGCCCAAGGATATGTTTAGTAAAGGCCATTTAAAACAAAAGTTTAACTAGCAACAATATACTGTTATATTTCTATTTGATATGAAAATTAAATTTTGATAATTATAAACAGAATTCAATTTAATATAAAATATTTTCAATTTTCTCAACCACGGGCATATAAATTTAAAACAACCTGTATACAACAAATTGTTATATGTAATTTTAAGAAGTGATTAGAATAAGCGTACGAAACTCGGAACAATGTGCTTAGAATAAACAAAGTGGATGATAGTTCATTATCGTTTTTCGCGGAAGGTTTCGATCATTAGCCTATGCTAAATAAGACTCATTTGAAAGAGAGAATAGGTCATTAAAATTTGTAAATAGTTAGAAAGTATTTTAGAATGGGAATTAAATATTTTCTTTTGAAATCCATTAAGCATATTTAGAAAGATTAAAAATTGGTTTTGAGGAATATTACGAATGAGAGTTGGTGGTGGAAGATTGATTTGTGAATTTGGAAGGGATATTTAGAAAGTAGGGGAATGAATGACAAAGTGGAGATCAGAATGTTTTGAGCTGTCGAGAAGTGAAGTCGAGTAGTAGACGGTAGTGTTCGAGGAGTGAGAAAGCCGGTGTAGTTCCGTGAGTGTGGAGTATCTATCGTGGAACGAGAAGTAGGCCAGGTCGAGAGTAAAAGAACCTCCTTGAGCCCAGAGTGTCCCGGTAGCTGATAGCAGTTTCGAAAAAGGTAGAACACAGCATCACGACAAAAGCAGGAACGAGAGCTATTCGAGCTAGTTTTTCAAAGGAGAACATCACTGGAAGCCAGGACGAGGTTTGATCGCAGCCAAGGATAGCAGGAAAGGGTCTTGTGTGAGGACATTTTCAGTTCACCAGGAAAAGGTCAGTCTCATTTGTTTGGACATGAATGTATGGGTTTTTCGTATTAAATTCCATATAAAAAATTGAATAACATAATCAATAATATCAGAAAAGCTTCATCAAACTTAAATAGAGTTGTGCCTAATAACTCCTAATAGTTAAATGTTAATAAAAACTTTCAATTGAAAACCAAAAGGAAATAAGATTCCCATTTGTAAATGTTATGTTTAAGAATAATAAGAAATAGCAAATATTAAGCATTGATTGCCTTTTAAATAAAATAAAAAATATTTTGATTATAATTGTAACCCATATGTGTATTTTTTTTACTCTTTTCTTTTCTATCCCGATTAGGAACCATTAAGAAATATTTAGAAGCCACGGAAGTAAGTAATTAATTTATAATTCGCCCTGAGATTGAAAACATATTGATATGTGATCTGGTTAATTAATTAGATTAGTATTAATACATTGATTAAATTAAGTAACATATAAGAATATTATCTCATATCAATAATCAAGATCACAACAACTGTCGTCCAACGTGGAAAGCATTGAAAAATATTTCTAGTGGCAAATTTGAAGGATAGAAAGAGTAAAGCCGGTATTTGAAAATTTATATGCCTGTGGTAAAAAGTGAGATACTTACATTGGATAACATAAAATTTTAGATCTCTTTAGGTACAAATTTTGCATAACTGATTTAATATTTTAATTTTACGATATTTACATTTGATATATTTATTGACAATTTATAATATTTGGGTGAGAAAAAGTCGTTTTGGGTAACATACTATTAAAATTTCACATTTGGCGGGGATAGTACTTCTTGAAAACAAATGTCTGTGACAAGAAGCCAAAGCAAAGACAACAAAAAACAAAAAGAACATTCAGATCAAGAGGAAAATTCAGACCAAGAAGATATCTTAAACACAACAATCATGGAAACAGGAAAAAAAGAATTGTCAGAATTAGAAAAGATATTACAACTTATGCAACTCCAGTCACAAAAAATGGATGAAGCAAAACGAACAATGGATAAAAATCAGGAAGAAACATCAAAGAAAATGGATGAAACACAACAAAAATTGGATCAAAAAATGGATGAAACATCAAAGAAAATGGATAAAGTGGATAAAAAAATGGATGAAACACAACAAAAAATGGATGAAACACACCAAAAAATGGATGAAACACAACAAAAATTGGATCAAAAAATGGATGAGACACAACAAAAAATGAAACAAGCAATAGAAGAGAACAACAAGAAAATGGAGGAACGCATAGAAAAGTATGAAGTGAAAATTAAAGATCACATGCAACAACAAGAGACAGAGATTAAAGAAATCAAATGCAAAATAAATGAGATAACGAATTGCCAGAAAAAAGAAATGGAAAGTTTGGAAAACAAGTTGCAAAACGCTATTCAAGCAGACATAGAAGAAGTGGAAAGAAAGATTGCAGAAATCAATACTCAACAAAATGTCGGAGAAAGAAGAGAAATGGTTATACATAGCACAGATGACGTGAAGATAAGGTTTGGCGGGGATGTAAGAAGATTACACCCAGTGCCGTTCATTAATAGCCTGAAAAAGAAAATACAACACATCGGAAATTTCGATACAGCAAAAGAAACTATCAGAAACCATCTCAAATATGAAGCAAGCCTATGGTTCGATAGTAAAGAAGAAGAATTCGGCAATTGGCAACAATTTGAACAAAAATTTTTGAATTATTTCTGGGGAAAGGTCCAACAATTGGAAATTAACAAGGAATTGCAAAATGGGAAATACAATGATAGGATGGGTGTATCAGAAAGGACATATGCTTTGCAAATTTACAATAATGCAAAACATTTACAATATAATTACTCATCGGAACAATTAGTCGAACTGATTGCAAGACATTTCGAGGAAACGCTGGAAGACCATATCACATTGCAAAATTACAAAGACATAGATAGTTTATGCCAATTCCTACAAATAAGAGAATCACGTCTAAGAGAAAGAAAATCAAGAAGGTCGCGAGAAGATTACAGGCCCCGAGAAACACAAGATTACAGAGATAGAAATCAAAATAGGAGGGACTATACAAGACGAGATTTTAATCCCAGAAGGGAAAACGAAAATAGAGACAACGGAAGAGGAAATTATGAACAAAGAAATAGGCAATGGAATGAGGACAGAAATCGAGAATACCAGAATAGAAACACCACACGCTCAAATCAAGAAAACAGAAATAATGGTAGACAAAATGAACAGGGATATCGAGAAAACCGAAACAGATCCGACAGACCAAGAGAAAATAGAAGAGAAGTAAATAATACCCAGACAGATGAATATGACGGAGAGAGACATTATGACGAAAATATAAACAACGATGAGCAACCGGCGTCTTTTCACGACGGCGCTCACTAAAAACCAAAAATCAAACAGGAATCTTTTGTCACCCCAAGGAGTTTATTAAATTGGCAGGAAACAACGAAAAGAAAAATGGAGTTAATTTAAAATTTGTGGATGGATTTATCAACGAGAAACCAATTAAAATTATGATAGACACTGGATCTGAAATAACATTGGTCAACAGAAAACTAATAGAAGAAGTTAACTTAACAAATTTAATTTATAAAATACCTAGGGTAAATTTAGTGGGCGCAAACAAACGGACATTGGCAACTATAAATGAAGGCATACGAGTAATGGTACGACTGGGCAAGAATATGTATGCACTACAATGTGTAATAATGCCAAACATGTCACATGACATGATAGTAGGAGTGGACGAATTGGCAGAAAAACATGTAGTGATAGATTTTAAAAATAATACGATGAAACTAACAGAAGAAAAAGAAAAAGAACAGGACAAGGAACATGAGAAACAAAATACGGACGAATCAGGTAAAGAACAAACAGTGGAAATGAATTTGGCAGCGAAGCAAGGACAAAGAAGAAAAAGGAGAAAAGGTCAGAAAAAGATAAAAGAAAATGAAACCTGTGGCTCCTCAAAAGAAGAGTTGAGCCCAGAAGAAGAAAATTTGAGAGTATCAGAAACAAAGGAAACCTGGGATTCCTCAAAAGAAGAGACGGGCTCAGGAGAAGAAGAAATAAAGCTAAAAAATGAAAGTGAAAAGAATATGATTGAAACAGTGGTATTTGAAGAGGAGGTATATGCAAACGAGGATGCAGAATGCACGGTAAACATGTGTGAAGAATCTGAGAAAAAAGACAGAAAATTGATATGTGGAGAAGGGAAAGAAAAAGAATTGCGGTTGATGTTAAGAAACTACGAAAATTTGATCAATGAGGAAAACAGAGTGGCTAAAAAGTACGAACATTCATTTGAGGTGAAAAACTTGGGAAATTTTCGATCAAAGACTTACCCGATTCCATACAAGTATCGACAAGAGGTGAAAGAAGAGATAAATAAAATGTTGGAAGATCAAATCATCGAAAGATGTGATTCACCGTATGTTAACCCGATTGTGATAGTAAAGAAAAGCAGTGGAGAATTGAGATTATGTTTAGATGCCAGGAATATCAACCAGCACACTGTATCACAATATGAATCACCTCTAAACATCGAGGCCATTTTTGGAAGAATCACCGGGTCACACATATTTTCGAAAATTGACTTAAAACACAGTTTTTGGTTGATACCGTTAGCTGAAAAGTGTAGAAACTACACCGCTTTTTCTATTGATGGTATTGTCTACCGGTTTAAGGTAGTGCCGTTTGGATTGCAGAGTGCTTGTGCTGCACTCGTCCGAGCTCTACATACCATTTTGAATCGCCACGAAGATTTCATAGTTCATTATATCGATGATTTATTAATTTTTTCACAAGATACTCAGAGTCATCTGAAACACATAGAAATAATTCTGGAAGAATTGGACACAGCGGGATTGAAATTAAACATTGAAAAATGTCAATTTTTTCAAAAAGAAGTCATTTATTTGGGTTTTCAATTGGACACCAAAACAGTAAGATTATCCGAAGACAGAGTCAAGCACATAGATGAATACCCAAGACCAACGAATTTGAAAACATTGAGAGGTTTTCTTGGCACGATTAATTATTTTAAAAAACTGATTCCCGATTTGAGCCAAAAGGAAATCCCTCTGATAAAGTTGCTTAAAAAAGGAATAAAATGGAATTGGAAAGAAGAACAGGAGGAAGCTTTCGAAACATTAAAACGAGAATTCGCAAAAGGAACGAAAATATACCACCCCATTTACAATTTACCTTTTATACTCCGAACTGATGCGTCCATACAAAAATTTGCAGGAGTTCTGTCTCAAATACAAAACGACCAAGAAGTGCCGATATGTTTTATATCGCGAGTGACTAAAACACATGAGAGAAAATATAGTGTTACAGAATTGGAGTTTGCCAGTGTACTATATTGCGTAAACAAATTGAGGTTTTACTTATTGGGAGCAAAATTCACAATCGAAACAGACCATGCAGCTTTAGTACATATCATGAAGAATAGATTAGTAAATAATAGAATACATAGAGGTATTCTATTATTACAGGAGTATGATTTTGAGTTCCGATATACAGGGTGTCCCGAAAAGAATGGTCATAAATTATACCACACATTCTGGGGTCAAAAATAGTTCGGTTGAACCTAACTTACCTTAGTACAAATGTGCTCATAAAAAAAGTTACAGCCCTTTGAAGTTACAAAATGAAAATCGATTTTTTTCAATATATCGAAAACTCTCAGAGATTTTTTATTGAAAACGGGCATGTATCATTCTTATGGCAGGACCACCTTAAAACAAAATTATAGTGAAATTTGTCCACCCCATAAAAAATTTATGGGGATTTTGTTCCCTTAAACCCCCCCAAACTTTTGTGTACGTTCCAATTAATTCATTATTGTGGTACCATTAGTTGAACACAACGTTTTTAAAATTTTTTTGCCTCTTAGTATTTTTTCGATTAGCCAGTTTTTATCGAGATGCGGCTTCCTTTTTACTATATTTACATAAAAAATTTATGGGGGTTTTGTTCCTTTAAACCCCCCAAATGTTTGTGTACGTTCCAATTAAACTATTATTGTGGTACCATGAGTTAAACGCAGTGTTTTTAAAACTTTTTTGCCTCTTAGTCTTTTTTTGATAAGTCAACTTTTATCGAGATGTGGCTTCTTTTTCAAAATGTACCAAAAAATTTAAGTTATAAATAAATTTTCAGATTATTAACAGGTGTCTATAATCATACTGAACCATATACAAATAGGTGGTGGATTCGACAAGTATTCAAAATATCTCGATAAACACTGGCTTATCAAAAAAGTACTAAGAGGCAAAAAAGTTTTAAAAATATTGTGTTTAACTAATGGTTCCACAATAATAATTTAATTGGAACGTACATAAAAGTTTGGGGGGGTTTAAGAGAACAAAACCCCCATAAAATTTTTATGGGGTGCACAAATTTCACTATAATTTTTTTTTAAGATGTTGCTGTGATAAAAATTCCTCATGTCCATTTTCAATAAAAAACCTCTAGGAGTTTTCGATATATGAAAAAAAATCGATTTTCATTTTGTAACTTCAAAGGGCTGTAACTTTTTTTGTGTGCACTATTGTATATAGGTAAATGAGGTTCAATCAACCTATTTTTGACCCCAGAATCTGTGGTATAATTTATGACCAATCTTTTCGGGACACCCTGTATAAAAGGAAAAGACAACATAATAGCCGACGCTCTAACACGGGATGAGGACACGGGAAAAAAGGAAACAATTACTCTACAGGTGGGACTAAATAGATTAATACAAGAAGAAGGGATATATTCGTTAAATGAGATAAGGACAAACCAAGAAGACCTAGAGGAAAGAGAGAAAAGAAGAGCGGAAGTAGAAAATGACATATATTTTAAGAGAATAGACGGAAAGGAACTATATTTAGTGACACAGACATTGGCCGAAAAGATAATAAAGAAATTACATGAGGACAATGGGCATATCGGTAGCAGAAAAGTTTGGCTCGTTTTTAGGGAAAATTACATCAGCCGACAGGATTACCGCATTGCAAAGGAAATTACCCAGAAGTGCGATGTATGTCAAAAATATAAGAGTCGGAATTTCAAAAACGAAAATGTTGCCAAAAATATTGAAGCCCGAAACAAACTAGACATTGTAGCAATAGATATGTTAAGCGATCTAATTATGACCACTAAAAGGAACAAACATATTCTGGTAATGGTGGATGTGTTTTCAAAATACGTAAAATTATATAGTTGCCGCACCACAAAGGGGGAGGAAATATTAAGAAAAATCGACAATTTTATAGCCATAGTAGGAACACCAAAAAAGATCCTACTGGACAATGCAACGTATTTCCGAAATGATCGTTTCAAGGGACAACTTCGAGAACGAGGAATAGAGACAAATTTTGTCAGCATCAGGCATCCACAGAGTAATCCTTCGGAACGATTCATACAGGAAGTGACGAAATTTCTTCGCATTGCAACAGATGGTCAACATCGCCACTGGGACAGGAAAATGGCGGAAATAGAAAGGTATCTAAATACAATTCCGAGCACAGTAACAAAAGAGACCCCAGAATACATCATGAAGGGTGTATTGCCGATAAGGCCATGGGAAGACCAAGAGCCAAAAGAATATCAACAGGTGATTGAAACCGTACAGAGAAGATTACGGCGAAGCAACGAAAAATATATCCAAAGACAGGAACAAAATAGAAAAAGAAGACCAGTGACTTTCCAAAAGGGTGAAAAAGTACTCGTGAGGGCATTACGAGTATCAAATCTTCCTGGGGGCATTTGCGCAAAGTTGATGCCTGTTTTCGAAGGCCCGTACATCGTGAATAATGAAAATGGGATAAATAGTTATGAGTTGAGGCACAGGAACTCGGAAAAGATCCGAGGAATTTATAATATTCACGATGTATACAAATATCACGAATAAAAGACAGAATTACATGAAGTAGATAGTAAGTTAGGATATAAGACGTAGATTAAAGTAAGGAAATATACAAGGAGTTGGTTTTGCCTCGAGAAAATTTATTTAAAAATGCAGATAAATTTTATCGAATACAAGGCGGGGATTTGTTATATTTCTATTTGATATGAAAATTAAATTTTGATAATTATAAACAGAATTCAATTTAATATAAAATATTTTCAATTTTCTCAACCACGGGCATATAAATTTAAAACAACCTGTATACAACAAATTGTTATATGTAATTTTAAGAAGTGATTAGAATAAGCGTACGAAACTCGGAACAATGTGCTTAGAATAAACAAAGTGGATGATAGTTCATTATCGTTTTTCGCGGAAGGTTTCGATCATTAGCCTATGCTAAATAAGACTCATTTGAAAGAGAGAATAGGTCATTAAAATTTGTAAATAGTTAGAAAGTATTTTAGAATGGGAATTAAATATTTTCTTTTGAAATCCATTAAGCATATTTAGAAAGATTAAAAATTGGTTTTGAGGAATATTACGAATGAGAGTTGGTGGTGGAAGATTGATTTGTGAATTTGGAAGGGATATTTAGAAAGTAGGGGAATGAATGACAAAGTGGAGATCAGAATGTTTTGAGCTGTCGAGAAGTGAAGTCGAGTAGTAGACGGTAGTGTTCGAGGAGTGAGAAAGCCGGTGTAGTTCCGTGAGTGTGGAGTATCTATCGTGGAACGAGAAGTAGGCCAGGTCGAGAGTAAAAGAACCTCCTTGAGCCCAGAGTGTCCCGGTAGCTGATAGCAGTTTCGAAAAAGGTAGAACACAGCATCACGACAAAAGCAGGAACGAGAGCTATTCGAGCTAGTTTTTCAAAGGAGAACATCACTGGAAGCCAGGACGAGGTTTGATCGCAGCCAAGGATAGCAGGAAAGGGTCTTGTGTGAGGACATTTTCAGTTCACCAGGAAAAGGTCAGTCTCATTTGTTTAGACATGAATGTATGGGTTTTTCGTATTAAATTCCATATAAAAAATTGAATAACATAATCAATAATATCAGAAAAGCTTCATCAAACTTAAATAGAGTTGTGCCTAATAACTCCTAATAGTTAAATGTTAATAAAAACTTTCAATTGAAAACCAAAAGGAAATAAGATTCCCATTTGTAAATGTTATGTTTAAGAATAATAAGAAATAGCAAATATTAAGCATTGATTGCCTTTTAAATAAAATAAAAAATATTTTGATTATAATTGTAACCCATATGTGTATTTTTTTTTACTCTTTTCTTTTCTATCCCGATTAGGAACCATTAAGAAATATTTAGAAGCCACGGAAGTAAGTAATTAATTTATAATTCGCCCTGAGATTGAAAACATATTGATATGTGATCTGGTTAATTAATTAGATTAGTATTAATACATTGATTAAATTAAGTAACATATAAGAATATTATCTCATATCAATAATCAAGATCACAACAATACAGAGAAAACGGAAACGAATGAAACGATGAAATGGTTTTTAATACCTATCTACATAAAAACGGTTTACAGGAAAAATCGCGGGAATAAAAATATTTTTAACATAGTTTTATAAAAGCTCTAGAAAGGACTGGGGGGAAAATGTGAGAAAAGATGTTTACATATCAATGGGACTTATGCAAATGATATGAATACAGTAACCAGATTACACTAAAATCTTACAAAATCAAGTGAACTGAAATTTTCGGAAAACAAGATTAAAAGTAAATACCTACTGTCAAAAAGAACCATAGTGGATTCTAAAAAGATTTAGTTATAGAAAATTCTTAAGGAAAATGAAAAAATAACATAAAAGATCCCTTAAAAATAAAGCATTAAGATTTACAAAATATTTATGAATTGGTGATGAATTATTAAAATTATTGAAAATAAATATTTCAAAATATTTGAAATTTTGACAAAATCGTGCATAGGAGGTTTAAAAACAGATTTAGTTGGAATAACTTCTTGAAGCAGGTAAACATTTAACTTAATAGAGCTGTTAAAAATAAATTCATGCGATTTACAGCTAAGAGGTACAAGTGACAAAAGAATATGAAATGAGTTAAGTGCACAAAATAATGCTAGATAGTACTAAAAACTTAGTGGCAAAGAGATCCAGGTGAATTAGGCTACTGGTGGTGACATATAGGGCAAGTTCCAATTTTCGTACTATGCAAAATTGAATAAGAGTTTGAGTCAAACAGGTGTAATTGTACTATTATCCCTTTGCCTGTAAGATTTTGGATATTATTATTTTTAATAAATTAGTCCTGTCGCCAGGGGGGGTACAACGGCCTCGTTAATTCAGATGGACTTACTCAAGGTTTTTTTATGTATTTTGACCCGTAGAACACGAATTTTTTGGGTAACAGTTGATCCGGATGTCGATAAGATTGTTATAGACCAAGAACTTGAGGAATCAAATAACAGCGATTTTTGGCAAAACAAAACAATATTTTGTATTTTTTGGGCCATTTTAAGTAAAAAATATTTCTACAAGTTTTTTCGTAGGATGCACAGTTTTCGAGATAAACGCGGTTGAACTTTAAAAAAATCGAAAAACTGCAATTTTTGAACCCGAATAACTTTTGATTAAAAAATAAAATAGCAAGTCTGCTTACCGCATTTGAAAGTTTAAGTCAAATTATATCGGTTTTGATTATTTGCATTGGTAAAAATTTATTTTTTTATTGTTTAACAAAGCTATAAACACGTAGGGTTTCCCGTGCTTTTACATGCGTTTTAACGCATGTAACGTAGAAATAGTCTTGATTGCACTAGTACCTATTCTACCTACTCGTTCGATTTTAAATGAGAAATCATAGAAACATCACTCACGCACTAGTTGTTTGTAGCTTTGTTTAACAATAACACAATAAATTTTTAGCAATGCAAATAATCAAAACCGACATAATTTGACTTGAACTTTCAAAGGCGCTTAGCAGAATTGCTATTTTATTTTTTAATCAAAAGTTATTCGGGTTTAAAAATTGCAGTTTTTCGATTTTTTGAAAGTTCAACCGCGTTTATCTCGAAAACTCTGCATCCTACTAAAAAACTTGTAGAAATATTTTTTGCTTAAAATGACCCAAAAAATACAAAATATTGTTTTGTTTTGCCAAAAATCGCTGTTATTTGATTCCTCAAGTTCTTGGTCTATAACAATCTTATCGACATCCGGATCAACTGTTACCCAAAAAATTCGTTTTCTACGGGTCAAAATACATAAAAAAAACTTGGGTAAGTCCATCTGAATTAACGAGGCCGTTGTACCCCCCCTGGCGACAGGACTAAATCGTTTGGCATATTTGCAAATTGAGCTCCTGAAAAAGGACTCAAATTGAGTGAAACAGATTTAGTTGTAGCGTTGATTGATGAATATAGGTTGTAGGTTGTTGAAGGTGGTAGAAATACAAATGGATAGATCCGTTAAAACAAAGTATTATTGAGTAGGAACTAGGTTCACCAGAGGTTTAAAAATGTTAAAGATTATGATTAATTAATTGATGACAAATAAATAGGTACATCCAAAATATTGATAGTCTTATAAAAAATTCAGTAGATAAGGACATTTTCAAATTAGATTTTAGCTTTAGAGTAGATTTCTAGAAAAGCATCATTAAAAAAAAAGTAAAAAGCTCATTATGTAAGTACTTTCACATTGCGAAGGAAAGAGTATCCCATGCTAAAAACGTGCAATCCAAGGAAAAAATCCATGAAATAATCACTCCATTATGACTCAAAATAATTGACCATTACACAAACATTTTAATAAGTACTGCCACTAATCTTCTTAGGGAAAATATGGTCAGAACATTGAACGTGAATTCTAAAAGGATTCAGTTAGAAAAAAGTTTTAAGAATACGTAATGAAAAAATAACAAGAAAAATCCGTTGAAAATAAAGCATTAACATTTACACCATTTCAGTTCAGCCGTCGAAAGTGATGAATTAAATCTTGAATATAAATGGTTCAAAATAGGTATTTGAAATTTTGACAAAATCCGGCATGGCAGGTTTAAAAACAGATTTAGTTGGATGGTCATGAAGAGATAAATAGAGCAGTTAAAAATAAAGGATTATGGGAGTATTACGTTCAGCAGAAGACTTTATACAGGGGAGTAGCTATGTACGACCGTACTTAGTACTGTAGTTAGGAAATAATTTTCTCAGAAATCAAAAAGCTCCATTTGTGGCGATTATTTTGGAGACAACTCAAGACTAGTCAAAAATGACCAACTTTTTATATTTTTTCGATACGTGTCAATAGTAGAAAACAATGAGTAAAGAAATCAAAATCTGTGTCTTTTTTGGAGTTCATCAGTAGCTGATTGCAGGGTAAAAGGGCTTAAAACGCTTATTTTGAAAAATGTGACAGAATATGGAATTGATTTGTCTAAATGTGGATGGCGACATTACGATGGGGCAAACATTATGGCAGGTGCATATGGAGGATTACACGCACTTACAAAAAACAACATGCGCCAAACTCAGATTACATTACATTCATTGTGCAGCACATCCTTATGATACTTACACTAAATTTAATTTTAAATGATGCTATGGAACGCATTTCTGAAGTGTCAATTTTTTTCTTTTTGGACAAAGTATAGGAATAAGTAAAGTTATAGAAAATGTACCTACTTTTTTGCGAATACTTAGTTTAACACGCTGGTCAAAGGTAGGGCAAGGATAGATAAAAAAAAATTACTGGCAAGAAAGTTCGTTCCACTTTTTGGAGGGTCTTCAAAGTATAATATGCATTATCGACTCTAAAAAAATATTTACTTATGATGAAAACTTGGTATGAAATAAATTTAATTTCTGCTAAAAAGGCGAACGTAATGAATGAAAAAAGATCATTAAGTACTTATTGTTTTGGAAAATTACGATTTTATGCATGTCATCTTTTTTCATCATTGTTTGAAATAATTATCTCTGACTTTAAAGCTGACAACTATTTTTAAAAACAAAAGAGGAAACGTATCGAAGCGATTTTTGATGAGTTATCAGAAGATGAGAGAATTTCAGACCCGGAATCGTACTTCCCGATAAATATGAAAAGATCTAACAGCATTATTGCTGTTAGATATAAATATATTGATTTGTCAGACCAAACAAAGGTTTCAAAGTCTCTGTGACTTGACTACTTAATAATTTGAAATATTACAACCCGAGACCCGAGAAACTTTTATCATTTCCATTAATGAATTTATAAAAAATCAAGTCGAAATACTGACTGCTTTTAATACAATAAAGACATTTCATTTGATCTTTATGGACAATAATTACTTGCTTTAAAAATCTGCTCGCAAACTGAAATTCAGAAAATTCAATATGTTGAAAGAGCTTACAGAATTATTTTTAATAAAATATCCTTGCATCTAGTTTTCCGGTAATACCAACATGTTTTCTGTTTTTTAACCCTTGCGCTAGCTAAGTACTGCCGTAGTTGAAAGTAGTTTTTCAAACTCAAAATTGATTAAAAACACATTAATACAACCTATGTTTTTCATGTAAAGAATTTGAAAAAACCCTTAGGGATTTGCTTTTAAAATAATCGCATTTTTGTTTATTGTTATTTTGTTTAAGTTTAAACTTTTGTCGATATAAAGTTTTACGGCTTCATTTTCATTTGTTTTATTGTAAATATGCTGCTATAAATATTCCTGCTTCAAATCATTTTATAGATTTTTGCAGTTAATGTAGGTACTACTTCGTTATTTTTTATTTTCTTTGGTTCTAGAGATGGAAACCGCGATTATGATAATGATCTGAAGTAATATCATTTTCCAATCGCGATTTCCATCCCTGGTTTATACATATAGAACCAAGGAAATTATTTGGAAGGTCTCGAAAAAGATAGAATAAATATAACTCTATACAGCCGTTAAAAATAAACTATTATGGGAGATGGGAGTAGTACTATGTTCAGCAGAGGACTAAAAAGGTTAAATATGACGATTAATTACTTGCTGAAAATTAAATCTGCCCCATCTTGGAAAAGTTCTTTTGAACGATATATTTATTACCTATGTATTTGAAATTAAGAATCGCACTACATTTTCTCTTAGTTTTTCACCCCTGTAACTTATTAAAATAAACATTACAGAAGTATTCAGGGACTTTCGGTCCTCGGTAATATCGTAATCTTTCATTCTGCGTTTAAATTTTTCAAAAATACTTATTAGTTTTCTCAGGATTTGAAAAAAAAAATGAATCTCATTTAAATAGCATTAGAGCCGGAACTACGTACCCATCCCCTTAACCGATTCAATTTTTGTATATCCTTTTATTTTTCCGCACAATGAGTTAATTACAGTTCAAAATAATGAAGAAGACGTTTATTTTTTTTTAATTTGTTGTTTTTGTATTTTTTTTAAGTTTTAATGAAGTAGAAGTTTAAATTTATTTTTATAATTTGTAGGTTGTACATCGGTGTTTTATTAAGGGGGTAGGCGCAAAATCTTGATCCAATGCTATTTAAATGCATTTATTTTTTTCTAATCCTGAGAAAACTCATAAATGTTTTTGAAAAATTTTAACGCAGAATGAAAGATTAAGTACATTATTACCGATGGCCGAAAGTCCCTTAGAATAAACAAAAAGCTTTTTTTTTATGAAATATTTTAAATTAAAAATCACACTAAATTTTCTCTTTTTTTAACCCCTGTAACTTATTAAAATAAAGATATAAGTTTTCAGGGATTTTCGGCCCTCTGTAATAATGTCGTAATCTTTCATTCTGCGTTTAAATTTTTCAGAAATATTTATTAGTTATTAGTTTTCTCAGGATTCGAAAAAAATTAATGCATTGGTCTGAGATTTTGCGGCTACCCCTTAAGTTTGTTCATTTTTATTTGTTTTATTGAAAATATCCAACCACTTTTCCTGCTTCAAATATTTTTTTAGATTTTTGTAGTTAATGTACTTATGTACTTACTTCACTTTTTTTAGTTTTTTTTGGGTCTAGTTAGACTAGGGATGGAAATCGTGATTTAATAATGATCTTAAGTAATATCATTATGCAATCGCAGTTTCCATCCCTAATCTAACTAGAAAACAAAGAATTTTGTTGGAAGGTCTTGAAGAAGATAGAAATATAACTCGACAGACTCGTTAAAAATAAAGTATTATGGGAGTACTACCCTCAGCAGAGGACCAAAAAGGTTATAAGGATAACAATTATTATTCTTGCTGAAAGTAAAATACGTCCAAAATATCAAAATTCAGATTAGGATATTTTTAAATTAGGTACTTTTTGACATTTAGAGTAGATTTTTTAGAAAAGTGGACATTAAAAAATAAAGAAAAAGCTCACTATGTACTTACACATTGCGAAGGAAACCGTGTAATCCATGTTGAAAACGTGTAATCCAAAATCCAAGGAAAAAAATCCGTGAAATAATCACTCCGTTAATCACTCAAAACAATTAAACCATTACAAAAACAAACATTTTAATCAAGTACTGCCAATAATCTTCTCTTCGCATTCGCTCAAATCCTTCGGCACTGCACAGATTCCTAATCTTCCCATAAATCACCATTTAATTAGGGAGAAAAAAGTAAACACTTTAAAAGTCTAGCCAGAATCCAGAAAAACTTTGAATAGTCAGAGATAGATACACTGATACCTGCCTTTCCAAGTTGTTTCAGCTTGTCCACGAGTATCAAGCTAATATGAAGATGTTTTGGCCAGATCTAGCATCATGCCATTGCTCAAAGAGTAATTGGCTTCGACAACAGCACGTACCGTTTGTTCCCAAAAAGGACAATAGAAACTTTCTGCAGGCTCGCCCCATCGACGATTTTTGGTCTTTATGTTCTAAGAAAGTTTATCATAAAGATTGGGAAGCCCAAGATGAAGAACAATAATTAAGATTGATCTTAATTAAAAAAAAAATCCGATAAATATTTTGTTCCAAAACTTTTAGGTCATTCGTAATGCATATTTTTAACACCATATAAAATGTTGACAGGAGAATATCGCGAGAAAAACTGAGAATAAGAAGAATCATCAAAATTGATATTATGAATGCTATGAATGTATAGTAAGCAGATTACCTACACTGAAATCGCAAAAAAAACTATTGAAGTGAAATTTCCGAAAAACAAAATTGAAAGAAAAAAGTGATAAATATGGTTTCTAAAAAGATTCAGTTAGAAAAAAGGATGAAGAATAATGAAAAAAATATCATGAAAATTCCGTTATAAATAAATACATCATGTCAGTTCAGCAGTAGAAGGGGATGAATTAAACCTTAAACATAAGTATTCCAAAATATCTGAATTTTTGACAAAATCCTGCATAGCTGGTTTAAAAACATATACAGTCGAACCCGCTTATTAGAATACCTGTTAAAGGAATATCCCGCTTTAAGGAATAGAAACTTGAGGTCCCGGGACGTTTTTACTTGCTACCAATGATCGGTTATTAGAATATCTCGGTTATAGGAATACCTTTGCTTGGCACGAAGGCTATTCCAATAAGCGGGTTCGACTGTATCCAAGTAGTTGGAAGATTTTTAAGAAGGTAAAAGTATAACTCGATAAAGTCGCTAAAATAACGTAAGTAGTATTGGACGACTACGTTCAGCAGGAGACTATAAAAACGTTAAAGCGGACGATTAATTAATTTTTGAAAATTAATACCTACGTCCAAAATACCGATAGTTTTACAAAAAAAAAAAAAATAATAGATTAGGATATTTTCAAACTAGTTTTAGTCAAATTAGCTTTAGATTAGATTTTATTAAAGAAATGGTCAGAAAAAAAAAAGAAAGAAAAAGCTCATTATGTACTTACACATTGCGAAGGAAACCGTGTAATCCATGTTAAAAACGTGTAATCCAAAATCCAAGGAAAAAATCCGTGAAATAATCACTCCATTAATCACTCAAAACAATTAAACCATTACAAAAACAAACATTTTAATAAGTGCTGCCACTACTTCTTAGTACATTCCCTCAAATCCTTCCAATTCTATATCTATTTATTCTAATCATCACAAATGGGTATTTTTTGTGCATATTTTTATCCTAATGTACTGTGATGCGTATCAAATTCATTTGCAATTTCTTTTTTTATCCGTTATTAATAATTTCTCCTGTTCTGGTTCAATTTTTGCATTTCCGCACATTGAGTTAATTACAGTTCAAAATAATGAAGAAGTCGTTTATTTTTTTCAATTTGTTGTTTTGTCTAATTTCTTTTTTAATTAAGTAAGATGTTTAATTCATTTTTATAATCTGTATATCGTTGTTTTACTTATTTTTGGGATCTTTGATTAGCTGAACATACAACCTATGTATGTTTTTCATGTAAAGAATTGAATAGACATTTCTTTTTAAAAATGGTTTTTGGATAATTATTTCCTTTTAAAATAATTGCATATTTTTGTTTATTAAGTTTAAAATTTTGTCAATAAAAAATTTTCCCTTCATTTTTATTTTTTTTTTATGTAAATATCCAACCACCTTTCCTACATTAATAATTATTTAGATTTTTGTAGTTAATTATTTTTAATTGATTTACTTCATTATTTTTTTTTAGTTCTGGTTAAACTAGGGATGAAAAACGGGATTGGATAACCGCTGTTTTCATCCCTGAGGATACTTATATAAACAAAGAATTTATTCGGAAGGTCATGAATCAGGTAGAAATATAACTCTAATCTAACTATAGAGTCGATAAAAATAAAGTATTATGGGAGTACTATGTTCAGCAGAGGACTAAGCGATTAAATATGAAGATTATCTTTTTTAAAAATTATTACTTAGTAAAAATGAAATACGTTCAAATTATCTAACTTGGTAAGAGCGCCTACCTTTGGATCGAAAGGTCCGAATGGTCGTGCGATCGAATCTCACCAGGGTCAGAAATTTTTCGTTTATTATAAATTAATAAATGAAAATAGTTTCTGTCCTTGTGGGAGCGGTACTCACCGGAGGGACCGCAGACGTTTGGATACAATTAGCGTCTCTTTGCAAAGACAATGACGTCGACTTTGCAAAGTAACAAGACACTTACTCAACACACACACTGCACATTACTCCCCTGAGTTAGTGAAAAGTTATAGTCTAAAATATTATTATGAAATTGACTGGCCAGTTGGTTGTGAAAACCAGTGTGAATAAAACACAAAACACACACACACACAATTCAGTTTTACAAAAATTTAATAGAGTTGGGTGTTATTTTTTGGCTTTAGAGTAGTTTTTTTAAGATGTGATCGTGAAAAAAGCTCATTATGTACTTACACATTGCGAAGGAAAGCGTATCCATGTTAAAAACGTGTAATCCAAAATCTTAGGAAAAAACCCTGAAATAATCACTCAAAACAATTAAACCATTACAAAAACAAACATTTTAATCAAGTACTGCCACTAATCTTCGTATTCCCTCAAATCCTTCTATTATATCTATTTCTTCAATCTGATCATTACAAATGGGTACTTTTTGTGCATAATTTTGTTCTAATGTAAGTATTGTAATGCGTATTAAATTCATTTGCAAAATTTTTTTTGTCCTCATTATTTCTCCTGTTTTGGTTTTAACCGAATCAATTTTTGGATTTCGTTTTATTTTTCCGCATGAGTTAAGTACCTACAGTTCAAAATAATGAAGAAAACGTTTATTTTTTTAATTTGTTGTTTTTGTAATTTTTTTTTATTTTAATGAAGTTAGAAGTTTTAATTTATTTTTATAATTTGTAGGTATATCTGTGTTTTATTAAGGGGATGAGCGCAAAATCTTGATCCAATGCTATTTAAATGCATTTTTTTTTTCTAATCCTGAGAAAACTCATAAATATTTTTGAAGAACTTGAACGCAGAATCGAAGATTCTTTATTACCGAGGGCCGAAAGTCCCTTAGAATAAACAAAAAGCTTTTTTTTAATGAAATATTGTAAATTAAAAATCACACTGAATTTTCCCTTTTTTACCCCTGTAACGTATTCCAATAAACAGAAGTTTTCAGGGACTTTCGGCCCTCGATAATAATGTAATCTTTCAATCTGCGTTTAAATTTTTCAAAAATATTTATTAGTTTTCTCAGGATTCGAAAAAAATTAATGCATGGGTTTGAGATTTTGCGCCTACCCCTTAAGTTTGAAATTTTGTCGATAAGAAGTTTACCCGCTTCATTTTATTTGATTTATTGAAAATATCCAACCACCTTTCCTGCTTCAAATAATTTTTTAGATTTTTGTAGTTAATGTACCTACATACTTACTTACTTCACTTTTTTTACTTTTTTTTAGTCTGGTTAGTCTAGTTAGGGATGGAAATAGTGATTTAATAATGATCTTAAGTAATATCATTATGCAGTCGCAGTTTCCATCCCTAATCTAACTAGAAAACAAAGAATTTTGTTGGAAGGTCTTTAGAAAACTCGACAGACTCGTTAAAAATAAAGTATTATGGGAGTACTACGCTCAGCAGAGGACCAAAAAGGTTAAGGATAAATTATTATTCTTGCTGAAAGTTAAATACGTCCAAAATATCAAAATTCAGATTAGGATATTTTTAAATTACTTTTTGACATTTAGAGTAGATTTTTTAGAAAAGTGGAATAAAAGAAAGAAAAAGCTCATTATGTACTTACACATTGCGAAGGAAACCGTGTAATCCATGTTGAAAACGTGTAATCCAAAATCCAAGGAAAAAATCCGTGAAATAATCACTCCATTAATCACTCAAAACAATTAAACCATTACAAAAACAAACATTTTAATCAAGTACTGCCACTAATCTTCTCTTCGCATTCGCTCAAATCCTTCGGCACTGCACAGATTCCTAATCTTCGCATAAATCACCATTTAATTAGGGAGAAAAAAGTAAACACTTTAAAAGTCTAGCCAGAATCCAGAAAACTTTAATGTATTCCTCTTAACAGAATTAAAATCCTTAAAACACTCGGCACTTAGCGACTCAGATGCAAATCGTCGCGGGAAAACAGTCACAAACGCGGCGGGAGAGTTTCCTTTTTGTCTTTCGAAGAACACACCTCTTTTTGTCAGTTTTTAAAACACAGAGATATTCCAATCATCAGCCGCGAGAATTAGCCGAAAAATTAAAAACGAGATTCTGCATTTGCACACCCCACAAAACCAGATCTCCGCTTTCTGTGCTGTGCGAATGTCTAAAACGGATACTACAGCAACTACCTACCTCGACAAGGGCTCAAAACGCACTGTCTGTTCTTCGAGCTTCACGTGCAGTCTGCAGAACGGCTAGAGCCGATCGTTCGCGACGCAGCTTCGGGCTACCATCACCTGTTATGTTGATCGGGTCTTTGCTGCTAGAGACAACCGGTGGATCGGCCGAAAAGGTGTAACATCAAGAAAAAAAGGGTAAGCAATAGAAGGAGTGTGGTGTGTTAGTTGTGGTTATACATACAGGTGCTACTCAAGAACGACATCAATAAGACGGTGAAGAATGCAATGGATGAATGTGAATTCAATGAAGTGGTTGATCTCTTTGGGTCAGGTGCGTGAGATAGTTGGAACACTTGTTTGGGAATTGGTGTTTGATTTGGATTAAAATTATTTCCTAAGAGAGATACAGGATGTTCTTAGTTTTATGAGTATTTCGTCTATTAAAATATATGATTTAGTAGACATTAAAAGAAGTATATTAAAATAAATAAGAATACTAAAGTTTCCAGGTAAACAAAATTAACTTCAAAATAAGGATCTTAACCCTCAACTGAGGAGGTTTCAAGCAAAGCCGAATAAATCTACTTTTTACGAAAATTTCGTTAGTGGCCAATATCGGTTTATTTTGTTAAATTACACCGCATATCAAAATATATATGTGCAAAAACGAATATATCCTACTGAATTTTAATGGTGATATTAATGTTTTCATGTAAAACCGAATAAATCCATTTTTTGTTCAAAACCAAATAAATCCAAAAATAGGAATTTTTTTATTTTATCTTCTTATGCAAATATTTCATTTAACCAATAGATGGTACTAGGGAGTTATTAGAGATGCGACGATGTAATATAGGTGGTCAGATATTTTGTCGTTGATTGATTCGCCTCTGCAAAATTACCTTAACAAGATTGTTGGAATGTCAGACTTAAAAAGAATCTGTTTGGAAAAGACACAGATTTAAAAAACTAAAGAAATTATAATTTTAATTTCGTGCTTTCAGCATTGTCGATTTGAAGCCCAATCTGAACTTAGGCACGCAATATACAAAAAGGGAAAGTCTTTAAAAGATTTTTGCTATCCGAAGTCAACCTGCGAATTGCCATTCCACCAAAAAGTGTTCAACAACTTATGGAAAAACAATTTAGAAAGGAGTGGAAAAGTGACGAAACTTTTTTGTGGTACACGACACGAATCTTTTTTGTGAAAATAATAAAGTTGAACATGCTAAGGAACTACCTCAGGAAGAAAAAGGGCTAATAAATGAGTGTGACTGTCTAGACTAGAAGAAGAGTTTGTACTTCATTTTTAAATGCATTATTGGATGTGCTGTTAGTCTACTAAACGCCATATGCTTTTGATTTATATATTAGTAATAAAAATAGTATTTTTGTTAATTCTTGCTAATAAAGTTGTGAGCAAAATGAGATAAATCCAGTAAATTCAAGCCAAACCAAATAAATCCAGTTTTGTTTAAATTCTCTTTTGTACTAAATATATATTATCGGTTTACAACGTTCTCCGTCTTCCGATACCCGTTCGCCATTCCTCTCTGTCCGCACATTGATCTACTTGCAGACCTCTTTCATCGATGGCTTTGTTTATTCCTGCCTGTCAACTTTTCCTCGGTCTACCTCTTCTTCTTCTACCTTGCGGTTTCCAGTTTTGTATTTGGTTTGGGATTCTGTTTTCGTGCATTCTTTGTACGTGACCAAACCATTGCAGTTGTATTTCATTGATTTCGTCATTTATTGTATGTGTGACCTTCATTATTTCTCGTATTCGTTCATTGGTGACATGTTCTCTTCTTGATCTTCCTGCAGCTCTTCTCCAGAAATCCATTTCGGTGACCTCTAACATTCGTTTTGCTTTTTCCTTCATAGGCCATACTTCGCAGCTGTATGTTATGATGCTTTTCACTACGGCGTTATAGATCTTTTTCTTGTTTTGGTTTTTTATCTGCTTGTCCCAGAGTACTGAGTTCTTCTCTTTTTCTTCTTCTTTTTATATAGACATTACTCTGTCTGTTTTTCAATGTGCCTCCAGTAAGTTGTCATTCCATCTTTTTCGTGGTCTTCCCACTGATCGTCTTCCTACTGGGGAACCGTCTCTCGCCGTCCTTACTACTCTATTTGTTGTCATTCGGCTTATGTGGTCGTTCCATTCTACTCTTCTGCTTTTCACCCAGTTAGTAATGTTGCCCACCTTGCATCTCCTTCGTACATCTGCACTTCTAGCTCTATCCCACAGCGTACTGAGTACTGAGTTTAGGAGCGTAATTGCTTTCCTGCCCTGAATATTTCGTTCTTTAATTGCTCCGTCCAGTGTTCCATCATTCGTGATTTTCATACCCAGGTATTTATATTCGTTACATTTACTGATTGTTTCTCCTCCTTCTAGTATCAAGTCCTGCTGCATTCCACCGATATTCATATATTTGGTTTTTCTTATGTTGATCTCTAGTCCCCATTTCCTGTATTCCTCTATTAGCTTTCTTGTCATGTAACATATATCATCGTAGTCTTGTGCTATTAGTATTTGGTCGTCTGCGAAACAAAGAGTATATAGTGTATGGTCATTTAGTGGGAGTCCCATGTTCTTGCATTTCCGTTTCCAATTTTTAAGAACTTGTTCTAAATATATTTTAAAAAGTGTTGGAGAGAGGCAGCATCCTTGTTTGAGCCCTTTATTTGTCAGAAATCCTTCGGTGAGTTTGTTTCCTTGTTTAATTCTGGTGGTCGTGTTGTTATAAAAATGTTTCATTATTTTTATGATTTCTATGTTTATATTTGTATTCTTCATTGCCTCCCATAACTTTACCAAAGGTACGCTGTCGTATGCTTTTTTCAGATCAATATACAGTCGAACCCGCTTATTGGAATAGCCTTCGTGCCAAGCAACAGTATTCCTATCGCAGGGATATTCTAATAACCGATCATATGTGCATAGTAAAAACGTTTTGGGACCTCAAATTTTTATTCCTTAAACCGGGATATTCCTTTAACCGGTATTCTAATAAACGGGTTCGACTGTATACGAAATGAATCTCTTAGTTAACCGCTGTTTTCTTTTCCATGACTTGTGTGATTGCAAAAAGGTGGTCAATTGTAGATTTTCCGGCTCTAAATCCTGCTTGTTCTTCTGCCTCCATTTCCTTGTATTCGTCTTCTATTCGGTTTTTTAAGATCCTTCCGTATATCTTGCTGATTGTTGGTGTAACGGAAATACCTATGTTGTTATCACATTGTTTTCGATCTCCTTTTTTGTATACTGTTGACATATATGATAATTTCCATTCTTGTGGGACTTCTTTGTTGTCGATGCATATTTGTAGTAGTTTCCTTATGTGCTCGTAAAGTCTTGGAGTTCCGTTTTTTATTAACTCGGCTGGAATCCCCCCAGGTGCTGGTGCTTTACTGTTTTTTAGTTCGGTACATACTTTCTTAATTTCATTGGTGGATAGCCTTATTGGAGATCCTGTTACTCCTACTGTGTCCTGGGATGGTTCTAATGTTTCGAATTCATTTCTTTTTTCTGTCAGTAGGCAGAGCCTATTTTACTTCAAATCGGGCCCGAGGCACTACACAATTTTCGGGCCGCTCAATATAATTTAATAATAATAATAACTTTTTTAAACATATTAATTATTTAATAGAAATATAGTTGAACAGGAAAATAAAATTTTTATTAACAATAAATTAAATTTATATTTAAACAATTAAACATCGTTTAAGGGGATAGGCGCAAACTTTCGGCTTCAATTTTATTTAAATGCATTCGTTTTTTTTTTCGAAGCCTGAGAAAACTAATAAGTAAGTATCTACATATTTTTGAAAAAATTTAAACGCAGAATGAAAGATTCGTTACTACCGAGGGCCGAAAGTCCCTGAAATCTTCGATAATGTTTATTTTAATAACTTACAGGGGGTGAAAAAAGAGAAAATTGAGTGTGATTTTTAATTTTAAATACATATCTTATTTAAAAGAAACTTTTTATTTATTCTACGGGGCATTCGGCCCTCGTAATAATGTAATCTTTCATTCTGCGTCTAAATTTTTTTAAAATATTTATTAGTTTTTTGAGGAATCGAAAAAATGAATGAAGTTAAAGATCATTGAAGCCGAAAGCTTGCGCCTATCCATTTAATTATAATTCTTATGGTTATCATTTAGGGAGCGTTCAAGTATTACGTAACGCGATTTTTGAAGATTTTTGACCGCCTGTTCGTAAAATAAAAGAATTTTGAAAATTTGTTTTGTTATTGTAATAAACATGTTTTGTTTGGTGGTCTTTCCGGGCCCCATTCAAATACGGGCCCGAGGCAGGTGTCTCACGTGCCTAGTGGTAAAATAGGCCCTGTCAGTAGGTCGCTGAAATACTCCTTCCACTCATTCGGTGATATTACAGTTACAAGTTCTTTTCCTGTCTCTTTGCGTAGATTTCTAAGAATTGTACTAAATATCACTTTTTTAAATTTATATTGTAGGAAAACTTTGTTATGACTTCTCTAATAGTATTTGCGAACAAGGTAAATAAAAACATAATTTCTTTTTGCGTCCCAGAAAAATCCTATTTTTCCAAAAATCGTTTTTAGTGGATTTATTCGGTTTTGCTTTAAACCTCCTCAACTATTAAAGTGGATGTTTTAGGACGGACTCTGACATGCGGTATGTGATACCGCTACCTAATCTCCTTTGTTTTCAATATAAATTTGGTTTTTCTAGACAAATAACCAAATACACGTAGTTTTATATCAACTGCGGAATGATGCTCCGCACTGCTGTAGAGTAAAATAGTATGTACTCCAAATAAAATAAACTTTATTTTTTCAAGAAAGGTATGCACGCATGCATGATATTAAAAAAATAGTGGAGATTTTTACAAAATCCTCTTTGTAAAAAATTGTAAAATATTGCCATACTAATAGCGAAAGAATACACTGCATTTAACTAGGGAAACGTAAACACTGACATGAGGCACGTGATACGGAAAGAGAATTTTACGTCAACGTAGGTCAAAAACTAAATCATACTAAAACTGCAGCAATTGAGGGCAGGTACAATTATTGCACACCACTGGAAGGTACACAGATGATGTTCTAGGAATCTTTTATAAAACAGGCTTTACAGCAAAATGTATTTTCCGTGCGGTATGGCATAACGCATGTCAGTGGATAAGGGTTAAGTTAATAGTATATTTGACGAATTTACTATTTTGGATTAGAGATGAAAGCTCTGACCTACAAGGTCCGCTATGCTCAGAAAGTTAACCCCTTAACGTACACTCTCGAGTTAACTCGAGCGCGCTAAACTGACTAAATTGTGCACACTCGAGATAATTCGAGCGGCGTTGTACTTTATGCTGCTATAATTTTTCACACTCGAATGTAATCGGGAATTGAAAATATAGACCAGGGTGCATCTGTAAAAATATTAGTACATTTGGACGTTGAGAGGTGACTCAAATTTTTTTGCAGAAATTGCTTGAAAATAACTCAAATAATAATATTTGAGTTATCCTCCCTCTCAAAACGATCCGGAACATTGTTTAAATAAAAATTTTTAGTAAATATACCTTTTACATAGAAGTGGTTTTTACTTCATGTTCCAGTTTGTTTAACTATAAGGTATACAGCCAACCCAGGGAACTACCCCGTTTAGATTGTTTAAATAATCAAAATGTCAAAAATGAAGGAAAAATTCGATTTTCTTCTTTGTTTTTTGATTATAACTTTAAAAGTATTCATTTCCGAGAAAAGTTGTACTGACATAAAAGTTGCGTATTGAAATTTTCTACAATATAGAATTGGCTTAAAATTTTAAAAATAGTCACCATTGTTGCAAAAAACAAATATTTGCAAAAAAACCATTCTAAAACAAGTATTCGCATTTTACGTTTTTCAACCATTTATGCTACACTTAGGACCTTCATATTTCACCCAGAAAAACTTTATGATACAGTAAAACAATACTGGAAGTTTCATTAAGATCGGTTCAATGGATTTTGCAAAATAAATTTTGCAATCCAGCTTTCGCAAAAAAAAAATTAATTTTTTCAAAATGTTACAGGACTGAAAATAAAGCAGATAGCAAGTTGAAATTTTTTTTCATATAGAAGTGTACTGTACCTTTCATTTGCAATTTGCAAAATTAAAATCGATTAACTACCACGGCGTCAGAAATTTTTTTAAATAAACATTAATTATTGGTGCTACGCGCAGGACAGCGGATAGTTTGCTCTGATTGGGCATTCCAATGACCTTTGATAATGATTGATACATTTGAACTTTTATTACATTTCGGTATAAATAAATAAATTTGTTTATTGCAAAATAAAAACACATACTCTATCTTTTGAAATAACACTTCTTTTAGCAAAAATTTCCTTTGTTCATATATTTTAACTTAGAGAATAAAAGTTGATTATTTTTAAACATATCGTTTAACTATATCAAAAAGTTTTTCTGGGTAAAATATGAAGGTCCTAAGTGTAGCCTAAATGGTTGAAAGACGTAAAATGCAAATACTTGTTTTTGTATGGTTTTTTCGCAATTATTGCTATTTTGCCACAAGGTTGACTATTTTATAAATTTTTAACTAATTCTATATTGTAGGAAATTTAATTACGCAACTTTTATGTCAGTACAACTTTTCTCAGAAATGAAAAGTTTTAAAGTTATAATCAAAAAACCAATAAAAAAATCGAATTATTCCTTCATATTTTGCCATTTGGATTATTTAACCCTGCTGTCCCGTTCGAGTCAACTACACAAATGTACTGTTCGGGTCAATATGACCCAACTATGGTTTACGCTCCTTAATCTAAATAAAATAAGCTAATGGTGATAAATAAAACTTTATTAACAATAAATTATGGTTAATTAAACAAAAATTATGTTGTTAATGTCAATTAAACCTTAGTAACAAAAACAAAAGGTATTTTTTCTGTCAAAAAAGCCTAGTAACAAATATCTACAAAAATTTAATTCAGTTTAAACTGGGACATTAATAAAAAGAATGGATTTTACAAATATGTTTGTGATATAATCCAACACAATAATTTGTCTTGTTATCGTTTTTACGGCAAGTTTACGTTTTATTTAAGTTTATTTTATCGTGAATTTAATAGACGGTTCACTAGCATTTCCATCTTGTCCACTTGTTCCTGCTCGTGTCCTTTTTGCCAGTTCGTAAGAGCCTTTAGTTATTGGTATATTTTTTCTGGAAATGATGACAGGATTCATTAGTTTTTTCCCAATCCCTCAAGAAAAATTCGCCGTTTTCCCAATTGATTGGTATTCCATTGGATATTTATTGATGCCCATAACACGAACACGTTGTAGGCAGAAATTACCAGTAGATTATAAAAAACAATCATTGGCCAGCGATTTATCGTTTCTCAGATGTATACGTGCCAACAAGCTAATCTAGAGTATCCACTGCTCCCTTATTGGAATTGTAATCTAAAATAATTTGGGGCTTTTTCATTTGATGAAAGTGATGCATGATGCATCGATTCATGATGCAAAGTACTCATAAGAACAACATTTTTATTATTTTTGGAAATATTGTCAAATCTTGCATGAAGCAAAAAGACGAGCTATGAACTTCTTTATTCGCGATTTTTGCTGAAGGCTCCGGTTTATTTTACTTATAATCCCCGGCATTGTATCTACTTTGTTTTAGAAGAAATTGTCCTAAATTTTACGATGTAAAAGTTATTATACACGTAATATTGTGGCATTCCAAATCACTACTCAAGTCACACATCACACGCATTTCTGTATAGATCTGCAATTTTAAAGCATAAGAAATTTTACTGTTCATAATTACATAAACCCTAAAGTTTTGTGCCATATTTCGCTGGCTTGCTGGAATGTACCATTTGAAGGGAGAGCGGCCTCTAAAGACAACTAGGTGCTTATAGACGGTAACATTTTCATCAGGGTTAAAAGTTATTTTTACATTTTCTACCCATGTTTCACAAATTTCACGTATGTATTGTAAGTTTATCAAAACGTCTTCTATCCTGTCTAGTAGTTTTGTTATCAAAACATATTACTTGCAAACTTTTTGTAAATATATCAAGCGACATTGTTGATCTAAATATAGTACCACCGATTTCTTCATTCCATAAACTTTTAGTTGATTCACCATGGGACTTATAAACTCGAGCTAAAAATAAAAGACCAATGTATGCTTGGAAACCAACTTTATTCATGTCTTTCCAGTTGGTTCCAAATACATGCTGTCCGTCCATGTTGGACATATTTATAATTTGGTTTGCAACATCGTCCAGCTATACTACAGTTTATTTTACAAGTTTTAGCTTGCAGAAACCTGTTTTTATTTACAGACGTATCCGGCTGACAAACACACAGGTACTGCTAATATAGAATAATGCCAACTAAACACACATACACAGGTAATTTTTAACGGTTTAAATAAGCGGGTCACATTGACCCGAACGTACCCTAGGTAACAATTTCATTTTTATCAAAAATATTAGGAAGTTGAATGTTTATCTCATATGCAATTTAAAGACCTCATATTAGGTAATAAAGTCACAAAACACCAAATCATTACGCCGCGTAATAATTTGTAAAATAAGAAATAAATTATTTTTTGGGTCAGATAGACCCGAACAGGACAGCAGGGTTAAACAATGTTCCGGACCATTTTTAGTGGGAGGATAACGCAAATATTATTATTTGAGTTATTTTCAAGCAATTTCTGCAAAAAAATTTGAGTCACCTCTCAACGTCCATCTCAAAACAGATGCGCCCTGGACTAATAATAATGTGAAAGCAAAAAAAACCAATTATTTTATTGATATTTATCATTTGCATGGGATTATTAGCAATAACACTTACTTATTAAGTATAAAATATAATCCTTTTTCTACTTACGACTTATCTCTTCCTTGTGAGTCGCTTTCTGACAAATTTACGTATTTATATTCTGATTCGCTTATTTTTCAATAAATATCACGCTCCTAAGCAATAAAGAAAATACGTTCCAACAGAAAAATTTTATCGTGCAACGCATCGTCCTTCCGATTATTCCAACAAAAATAATTGTGATCGTGCATTGACAGTTTTGTAATGATTATTTCAGTAATCGGATAAAAGTAAAAGTACTAGTTGCATTAGGATTAGAACCTGTGCATTAGGATCACTTTTTACATTAAAAATAAATTGATTTTTTTTTGGCCAGTTTTGTTCAAAAAAATTGTGCATTAAATAAAAAGTCCTGTCGCCAGGGGGGTACAACGGCCTCCTGTATTCAGATGGACTTACACAAGTTTTTTATGTGTTTTGACCTGTAGAACACGAATTTTTTGGGTAACAGTTGATCCGGATGTCGATAAGATTGTTATAAACCAATAAGTTGAGGAATCACATAACAGCGATTTCTCGCAAAACAAAACATGTTTTTGTATTTTTTGGGCCATTCTAACCAAAAAATGTTCCTACAAATTTTTTCGTAGGATGCGTAGTTTTCGAGATAAACGCGGTTGAACTTTCAAAAAATCGAAAAATTGCAATTTTTAAACCCGAATAACTTTTGATTAAAAAATAAAATAGCAATTCTGCTTACCGCATTTGAAAGTTCAAGTCAAATTATATGGGTTTTAATTATTTGTATTAAAAAGTTATTAAAAATTAAGAAAATAAAATTAGCAAAAATAGTAATTAAAGTGTATCGCTATACACCCCCGTTCGAGAAAATAAGATGATAGACAATACATAATATACACATATGATGAAAATTGAAAATATCAGAAAATAAAACAACGCAATGTTTATACGAGGAGAAAAGAATCACTGAATTCACTGTTAACCGACACTTTCTTGATAACTTCCGGTAAATCTTGCTTTTCTCTTCGGTCTGCCGTTTGTTTCGCTGGATACTGTCATTTTTTCTGGCTCGTGATTGATACTTTCGTGATGCTCGCACGCCGGTTTCAATTGGTCTATGGAAATTGTTGTTTCATGTTAATCCATGATGCGAGGGTTGCTTAGGACGGAGATTTTCGAAATGGTTTCGAAGCATTTTTAAGTAAATGTGAGCACTATCGTCGGTGTTTCTTTGCGACGAAAACAATACTTCACCTGGCAAACACAATGGTTCTCCGTAGACGAGTTCGGCGGCTGAAGTACCTAAATCTTCTGTCCACGCTCTTCTCGGATATTTTCATGACATCGAATCGTTGCTTTAACTGTCGATGAAACCTTTCTACCATACCATTTGCTTGAGGATGATAGGCGGTTGTCCTTAAATGGGTAGTTCCAGTTAATTTGCAGATTGATTTGAAGAGATGCGATTCTAATTGTCTGCCTTGGTGTGTTGTGATGCACTTTGGAGTGCCGAAACGAGCTATCCAACCAGAAAGAAATGTTCTGGCTACTGTGTCTGCTTCTTGATTAGGCGTCGACACATGTTAGACAGTATCTGTTCCCTTCTGAAATCGGCATCACTATAATGTCTATGTGGACATGTTCGAATCGGCTGGAAGGTGGTCGAAAACTTCCAGTAGGTGAAACAATGTGGCGCGATATTTTCGATTTTTGGCACTGTAGACACGCTCGAGTCCATTTTCTCACATCTGATATAATGGATGGCCAGACATATCGCTGTGTGATCATCTTCACAGAACTGTTGATTGCGGGATGTGCTAGGTTATGCATGGTGCGAAAAATGGCCATTCGAAGTGGTTTCGGTACACATGGTCTGGCTGTAGATGTTGATATGTCGCAGTACAAACTCACGTTTTGTTCGGAAAAGCGTATTTTCTTCATTTGCAGTGATGTTTTCTCACTTAAGAAAGTTTGCATTTCTGGATCAGTTTCTTGTGCGAGAGCTAAGTCCATGATGTCGATATCTTTCTTTATGCTATCGACTCGAGATAGTGCGTCTGCCACAATATTTGTCAATCCAGAAATGTGCTGAATGTTAGTGCAAAACTGTCCTATATAGTCTAAATATTTGAACTGTCTAGGACTACATTTGTCTAGCTTCTGAGTAAAGGCGAAGGTGATTGGTTTCTGGTCTGTGTATATCGTTATGTCCTTGCCGTCGATCATATGTCTGATGGCTAGATATATAGCTAATAGTCATCGATGTAGGCGTAGGCAAAGTCTAGACCACGTAAAATCTCGTCTATGAAACGCTGGAAAGTCTGTCCTGCGTTTCGTAAACCAAAAGGAATATATAAGTACTCGTGCAGTCCAAATGGTGTGGTAACGGTGGTCTTTGGTATGATTGTCTTCGGTGGCTACTGGTATCTGGTTGTATGCTCTAACTAAATCTATTGTAGAGAAGATTGTCTTACCAGCTAGCGACTGACCGAAATCTTCGATGTGCGGAATTGGATATCGATCTGGAACTGTTCTTTAGTTTAAACGTCGATCATCTCCGCAGGGTCTCCATTCCTCACCTTTCTTCGGGACCATATGCAGTGGAGTAGACCAGTTACCTTTTGATGGTCTTATGCTGCCAAGACGCAGAAGATTTTCAAACTCTTTTTTAGCCCATTGCAGTTTGTCAGGCGCTACTCGTCGCGGCTTAGAAAAAACAGGTGGACCTGGTGTTGTATCGATGTGGTGCTTGGTTTGATGCTGAATGTCTTTCACGATACCGGCGGGTCGCGTGATTTCCGGAAATCGTAGCAACAGTTCATGGTAACGCGACACTTCCGCGATAGTCTTTACGCTACTATCCAAACACTCTTTAATGATTCCATTAGTTCGAAGGGTTGTCGTACTGTCTATTAAGCACTGGTTAGCAATGTCCACTAGGAGAGTGAAATGGGAAAGAAAATCAACTCAAATAATAGGCTTTGAAATGTCCGCCACTACGAATCGCCACGTAAAATAATGCAGTAGTCCGATGTTTAAAATCAAATTCACATAACCGTATGTCGCGATTTTAGTGTCATTGGCCGCGTATAGTTCGTATGTAGTCTTTTCGCGTGCACATATTTTCGCGGAAAAACGCACAGATCGGCACCGGTGTCGATTAAAAATTGTTTTTTAGTTGCATAGTCTGTCACGAAAAGGCGGCGAGACTTTGGGCTTGGATCGGATGCCGCACTTACCTACTGCCCGCGATGTTTCCCTGATGCTTGCACGGAGGAGAGCACTTTTGAGCCTGGTCACCAAAACAGTAGTGATACCAGCATAATATCTCACTATTATGTTCCCTACTGTAGCTTCTCTGTATGTCTCTAGGATATGGTCAGCCTCTTGAGTTGCAGAGATGCACTAAGTCTCTTAATTAACTCTGACTTTAATTTTACGAACCTCTCTGTAGCTGGCGGTGACACAATGATGTCCCTAACTTCTGATACGTAAGCTGTTTCGAGATTGGCAACTATGTAGTTAAATTTTGTTGCCTCACTTGTTATGTTTGTCAGTGTAAATTGGTTTTCTACTTGCAGGAACCATATTTCACGATCGTTGGGCCAGAACGGTGAGATTTTAACTGAAATCCGATCAACCGAAGCACTGTTATCCTAAAGCACTGAAGCACTGTTATTGGCACTGGTACCGTCCGTCATTTTCGATGTTCACTGTATTTAAAACCGGCAAAAGTATATTATTAGCACTAATTTGTAAATTTTCGCGGCGTTTTAAATGTTCTTGGGGTCACCATATTCCGGTAGTGTGTTGACGGAATTAATTAAACATAAATGTAACAACGAACAGTAATATATTTAATTATTTTGGGTAAACAAGCATGGTGTTTTTCTTATATCTCGAAAGGGTATTGTTATCGAGAGCGAGGGTGTGTCTGAATCGTTCGCATGATGTGTAGAGACTGACTTACCGGACCACCAACTATTATGTCAACTGGTTTGCGGTTTTGCGATAATGGCCAGAAGGGTCATAAATTACTGCATCTGCCTTCTAAAAGATGAGAACCTTTTTGTATTTTAAGAAGTTGACATGAAGAATGTGGCAATCTGGCATCGTAATCAATTAGTGTTTCCTTGAAAAAAACAATAATTTTATACAATCTGTTTAGGGATACATTTTCGTTTCTCGAAGTCAACGGCCCTTATTGATTTCAAATTGATGTTTGATTTGGATTAAAATTATTTCGTAAAGAGATACAGGTTGTTCTTAGTTTTACGAGTTATTTCGTTGATTAAAATTTTGATTTAGTAGTTATTGAAAGAAGTATTTTAATGCTGCCAAAATTTCGAGGCAAACAAATTAACTACAGAATAATCATCTTAACCCTTAACCACTGACATGCCGTACCTTCAAGTGGTGTGTAATTGTAGCTGCTCCCCACTTCTACAGTTTTTGTATTGTTTTTGCTTTGAGCTACGTTGACATAAAGTTTTATTGCGATATCATGTACCGCTTGTCAGTGTTTACGTTTGTATATTTAAAAGCAGTTCATTCAGTATTTTTTCGCTATTAGTAGGGGAGCAAGTTCATCCAGTTGTTCTATTTTCAAGTTCTAACATTATTTTACTATTTTTTAGTTACCAATGCTAGTTTTTTTGTACCTAATTCAGATGTATTGTATATATATTGTTATGATCTGCTTCTTATTAATTTTATATTAATTATTATTTATTTGATTAATTATTTAATTGTCGCAAATCATACATAAAAAATGAATAAAAAATCTCAGAGTGCCTTTTTATAATATTAAAAAAAATCTAAATTATCTTACGTTATACTTATCTTCTCTCGTGGGTTCAGTATCTCTTAGTTGATCCTAGTCGGGATAAAATAGGAAAAAGAAATAAAGCAAAAATATAAAATAAACATACAAAATTGTCTTTTATTTATCAAAATCAATACTCTAAAAATCTATCAAATCTAAAACCTGTGGACACAGATGTCCGAATCAAATTTTTACCACCTAAATTTATTCTAGTTAAAAAAAAACAATTTATCGGTTTGTTCCCAATGACTTTGGTAAAACAAAATAAACAAAACCAATTTATGTATTCGCAAGATTAGCTATACTTCCTATTTACTTTTTGAAATATTGGAATTTTAATTCCTACGCTTTTTACTCAAAATTTTAGTTTCCGAACATAAAAATATCTTTCACATTAATTGACTGACCTTTTTCTTCACTCACTCTGATGTCTTCTCGTAACCAAAACTGCTCTCCCTCGTTGACTATGTTAAAGGCTACTCATCAAAGCCCTCTCCGTTCTCCAGTTTCAAAACTATCAGCATACCAGCACCAATTCTCCAACGAGCCAAAGCCTCTTTTGACCAGTACTCGATTCACACAAACTCCAAAAATTCTCTGCTCTCCTTCTCACAATAATACAGAACCAAAGAGGTATTTCGTCTCAATTTGATCTGTCTCTCGTTCCACTTTTCAGCACTATTCTCCACTATCAAACAACCACTGGTACTTGCTAACTACTTATCCACGAAAACGTCGAACTGCTCCTCAGCGATGCCAAAAACATAATAATTTCTTTTTCAAACTCACTCAACATTCAAACCACTTTTCCCCTTCCAACTTGCCAAGAATCATAAACATTTCTCTTTTCCATTCGACAAACAAACAGTCATTTTCAAAATTATTCCGACCATCCTAATTACTTTCGGGGAACCCTACAATATTTACTCGGGTTGAAACAAAGATATTAAAATTCCAAACTTTCTTTTAAACCATTTTTCTAGAAAATGATAATTACCTCTACCTGTAGATTCTATAGTTCCCGTAATAAACAATCTTTTAACATTTTAAAACTAAATACATCGTCCTTTTCACTTTAATTATTCACAAAAGTCTTTAATAGTTCATCGGAAAGCTCATTAAAAGAGAAATCTACTTACATCTAAACTAAATTCTAATAAATATTTACAGATCAATATACAGGGTGTATCAAATTTATGTGCCCGCGTTATTTAAAAAAAAATTAATTTAATTTTCATTTTGCCTTTGATTGATAAATTGAAAACACAATAATATATATAATCTAAACCTTTTTACCTAACGGTAAAGGTGTTTAAAAATACATTTCATACATCTACATCATATACAAATCGTCTCCAATCTTGCTTATTCTTGGCCCTTCGTTTCGCTTCAGTCCACGTTGTATTTTTCGTCCTCAGAATTTCTACCACTTCATCGTTCCAGGTTTTCTTTGGTCTCCCTCGTCCTCTCTTGTTTTGTACTTTTGCCTCCCATATGCGTTTTACCGGTCTACCATCGTTCATTCTACACAAATGTCCAAACCATTTAAGCTTGTTCCTATCTAGTATTTGTGTTATTGGTTCGACTTGTAGTTCTTCTCGCACAATGCTGTTTCTTATTCTATCACGTCTTGTAATTCCTTTTACTTTTCTTAGGTACTTCATGTCCATGGAGTTTATTCTGCTTTTCGATGATTGTGTTAGCAGCCAGCTCTCACTACCATAGGTAAGGATTGGCCTGAAGATTGTTTTATATACCATCATCTTTGTCCTGCTGCTTACTTCTCTCTTTCCAATGAATGTTCTGTTTAAGCTGTGGTACATTCTGGACGCCATGGTTATCCTTGCGTTGAATTCTTCTTCTGATCTTCCTCCATTCTCTATTTTCACACCCAAGTATTTATATGTTGTTACTTGTTCTAGTTTCTTGTTATTTATCTCTATATTTACTTGTTTATCCTCATTCCCCATGACCATTATCTTTGTTTTCTCCATGTTTATTTTCATATTTCTCTCTTCCAGCTCCTCTTTCCACATTGTTAGGTTCCTTTTGAGGTCATCTTCGCTGTGTGCTAGTAACATCAGGTCGTCTGCAAATGCACATACTGAAATTCCTATAGGTTCTAGTCTGTGGTAACCAATGTGTAATTTGCGTGTCTTTGCTTCCATTACTTTTATGATGTCATCCATGAGTACGATGAATAGTGTGGGACTCAGTACTCTTCCCTGCTTCAGTCCATCATTTATCTCAAAAGTTTCAGAATGGGTATTATCTTTCCTGATGTAGCATTTGTTACGTTTATATAAGCTTTGTAGCTCAGATGTATTGTACTTTCTTTTTTTATTTATTTATTAATGGCACTGGGTGTAATTTTCTTACATCCCCACCAAACCGTATTTTCACGTCATCTGTACTATGGATAAGCAATTCCCTTCTTTCTCCGAAATTTTGTTACGTCTTGTTTTCGGTGACTTGTTTTTCTATTGCTTTGATTCTTTTTCCACTTCTTCCATGTCTTCTTGAATAGCGTTTTCCAACTTGGTTTCCAAATTCTCTAGTTCCTTTTTCTGGCAATTTGTTTAACTCCTTCATGTTATTTTGAACTGTCATTTCTTGTTCTTTCATGTGATCTTTAATTCTCATTTCTTGTTGTTCTATCTTGTTCTTCATTGTTGTCAAACGTCCTTTTATTTCCTTTTCATATTTTCCTATGCGTTCCTCCATTTTCTGGTTGTTTTCTTCTATGGCTTGTTTTGTTTCCTTCTGATTTTTATCTATTTTTTGTTGTGTTTCTTCCACGACTCGTTTTGATTCCTGTTGATTTTTATCTATTTTTTGTTGTGTTTCTTCCATGACTCGTTTTGATTCCTGTTGATTTTTATTTATTTTTTGTTGTGTTTCTTCCATGACTCGTTTTGATTCCTGTTGATTTCTATCCATTTTTTGTGACTGTATATGCATAAGTTGTAATATTTTCCCATCTCCTGATAATTCCTGTTTTTCTGTTTCCATGATTGTTGTGTCTAAACTGTCTTCTTGATCTGAATGTTCTTCTTGTTCTAAATGTTCTTCTTTTTTTTTGTTTTCTTTGCTTTTGTTTCTTGTCGCATACATTTCTTTTCAAGAAATACTATCCCCGCCAAATGGGAAACTTTAAAACGCCCTATGTTGCAGATACGAAAAATTCTCTCTCACCCAATGTAATAAATTGTCAAGCATTTCAAAAAAAATTATCCATGCAAATATCAAACAAATAAAATAAATTATGAGAAATTGTACCTAAAGGAAATTCATATGTCGTAATTCAAATATATCAATTTTGACCACTCGATAAATAAATTTTCGATCACCTGTTCTTCCCTTGTCTTTCCTTTCAAAGTTGCAACCAGAAATACTTTCCAATGGCCCACGTTGGGCGCCATTTTATTATGCTCTGTATTTTCTCTCTGTTATGAGATTGATCAGCATCTCAATAATTCGATTAATTAACTATTTTAATTCTTACTCATGAACACAAAACCAAATTTAATAAAACTTTCCAATAAAAAATATTCTCAGGGCTAATTGACTTTAATGTATTACCTTTAGTTTGTGGTTTCTAGTATTTCTCGTTGCTTACTTTATCCAGGACAAAACAGGGAAAATAAATATACTCCAAATTATATACATTTTATAACTACTATTTATTTATTTACTATACCATAAATATAAGATTAAAAATGTATGCTAAACTTTATTCTGTTGTAACAATTATTTATCTAATAAAAAAAACTTTAATTCTACTATCTCCTTTTTTTAATCAAAATTCATTCAAATGATTCGGTAGACTGTTATTATTGTATAAAAAAAAAACAAAATTTAATTTTCACTTTTCAAATAGATTACTTATATCTTCTATAAATTTATGAATGAATAATTATGCTGTAAAACTGTTAAGTTGTCAAAAAACAAAAATATGGTATGTAATATAAAACAAATCTCTCTTTTCACAAATAATCTGACTAACTTTTTCTATCTTCTTTACTTCTTCTCATGGATTGTGTTGTCCTCGGTTCTTCTACAACGTGCACCTCTGATGCTGCGACTGCCCTTCTCCTTCAAACTATTTCACAAACAAAAACAGCACTCGCTCGAATTCTCTCCTCAATTAAATCTCTGACTCGATACAAACCATATCAATCTTTATATTTCGAAGATTTCTTCTCTTACTCGATATCTCGTGCAAGTTGATATAAACCGGCTACTCGTTCCAAACAGAAACTGGAATCTATTCGAACACAAGGAGATTGTACTTCTCGACTTAATCACGATTTCGTCTCAAACACGAAACTGCTTCCACGGCCAACAAATTAACCACTTTACACAAAAATACTATAAAAAAGGGTTCAAGGCAGGTTTTGTTTATATTCGATTCAGAGTTGGACTACCATATCCATATAGCAACTATTTCAGCATCCTTATGCATCATCAGTGAAGTTTATGCAGTCACAACTCTGAAGGGAATATAAACATTCTGCCTCTTTTAAGGCTTAACCATCGCGATGCAATGAACCCACCTTTTGAGACGCAATCTAGCGACATCTCTCGTACTACGAGGAAAACAACGAAAAGCCCCAGATACAAAGTTTACTACTTTTTAAACAATTAGAATAATTGAATTAAAAATATAATAAACAATATTTTAAATCTAAGACTTTTCGTTAATAAACTGCTTTCTGGCTGCATCCCATATCTCCGGATTTTACAATATATAATCACGTAGAGACGACGAAAATAGGAGAAAGCAAATAGAGGACACTTAGGCCACGCATTTACCTTCTCTTCGTCTAGGAAAAGGACCGAAAGACAGTTTCTAAATACTCAAAAACTGAGTAAAATGAAAAAGATAAAAAAGGGTTCAAGGCAGGTTTTGTTTATATTCGATTCAGAGTTGGACTACCATCTCCATATAGCAACTATTTCAGCATCCTTATGCATCATCAGTGAAGTTTATGCAGTCACAACTCTGAAGGGAATATAAACATTCTGCCTCTTTTAAGGCAAACCATCGCGATGCAATGAACCCACCTTTTGAGACGCAATCTAGCGACATCTCTCGTATTACGAGGAAAACAACGAAAAGCCCCAGATACAAAGTTTACTACTTTTTAAACAATTAGAATAATTGAAATAAAAATATAATAAACAATATTTTAAATCTAAGACTTTTCGTTAATAAACTGCTTTCTGGCTGCATCCCATATCTCCGGATTTTACAATATATAATCACTAATACTACTTTCGAACTGGACTGATTGCTTCCGATCTTAATTATACAGTGAATTATTTTTCCCTCATCAATCCGAAACTCAACCAGTCTATTCTCCCTCCATCGGTCTCCTCGCCAATCACAAGCATTCTCCACACATCATATCCCTACTTTCATTCTTAAGAGCAAATAATATTGTAGACAAAATTTCTGTCTCGTCAATTTCCAGGAGATATTACAATTAAATTTACTTACAATCTAGAAAAAACCCTCTTTCCTAACTAAACAAAATTGTTTACGATCCTTTCTTTCTAGGAAACCATTTAGAAATATTGTCTATTGTCCATTCCAAATCGGCACAATTAACTATCTAACACGACCGTATTCTAGTTCATTGTTTTGAAAATGTATTAATCCGTTCGTAGAAACTTTACCACTAAACTTTTACTATTCCACGAAACACTGCTCACGGCTAAATTATTTTATTTACAAATTTTGGTCATATACAGGGCGATGAAAATTTACGATCTCGTGATATTTGACATAAATTAATTCTCTAAACTTTTCCCATAAAAATTATTTAACAATATTATATTACGATTATCAACTATATTGCGTTCGAACTATTGCGATGAATCACTCTGCAGAGCACTACTCTGTGGATCCACAATAAGTGGCTGATACAGGCGATTTGTGTAGCCCCAATAATTTTGTAATGGACGCCACAGTGGCGAGGATCGGCGACCGTGGCCAGCCACTGTCGCTCTTGTGGAATGGCACGTTTAAGGCCGTTCCTCGCGATTCTGGGCATATCTAAATTTCAATGTAAAAGTTTAAATAAAATAACGCAAAAACTATGGCATATATTGAGATAATTCTTTTTTATATGAAAGGAATTAAAAAGTTCTAGTGCTCTATTTGTTTTTAAATTATTAAATTGTTTAAGCAATATGTTTTTTTAATTTTTTTTTGTTTAAAATTAACGTAAAAAAATTTAAATTCAAATACGTCACTAGAGAATTTTTCCCACTTTCCGAATCTGTTTTTGTTTTTAACATAAAGTGTAACACAAAGCACCTATTTTGTTTAAACTTTTAAAAAATCTCAGAGTTCTGCTAAAATTGATCTCGCTCGGTGGTCACAGGCTCCTTGTTGTCGATATCGAGCAGTCAGCAAGCCACCAGGTACAGAAACCCTCTCGGTAGGGGGTATCTTGTAAATAGACAGAGCTTATTTAGACTTTTGATAAAATTGCAAGATTTTTATTATAATTTGTATTTGAAAACACCTTCTACAGAAACATTACACATAATTCTATGTTATATAATTATATAATTATTGTATATTATCGATCTTGCTGATCGTGATGCTACTCAAATTCTTATAATATACAGGGTGTAACGAAAATACAGGTCATAAATTAAATCACATATTTTGAGACCAAAAATAGTTCTAATGATTCTAACTTACCTTCGTACAAATATGCACATAAAAAAAGTTACAGCCCTTTGAAGTTACAAAATGAAAATCGATTTTTTCAAATATATCGAAAACTATTAGAGATTTTTTATTGAAAATGGACATGTGGCATTCTTATGGCAGGAACATGTTAAATAAGAATTATAGTGAAATTTTTGCACCCCATAAAAATTTTATGGGGGTTTTGTTCCCTTAAACCCCCCCAAACTTTTCTGTACGTTCCAATTAAATTATTATTGTGGCACCATTAGTTAAATTCAATATTTCTGAAACTTTTTTGTCTCTTAGTATTTTTTCGCTAAGGTAGTTTTTATCGAGCTGCGGCTTCTTTTTTAATACCTTTGCATTAAAATTTTATGGGGTTTTTGTTCCTCTAGACCCCCCAATGTTTGTGTATGTTCCAATTAAACTATTACTGCGGTGCCATTAGTTAAACACAGTGTTCTTAAAACTTTTTTGCCTCTTTGTATTTTTTCGATAATGCGCCTTTTATCGGGATGTGGTTTCTTTTTTAATATGGTTCAAAATATACCTAAAAATGTAAATCATAAATAAATTTTCATATTATTACCAAGTCTCCATAATCGTACTTAGCCATATACAAATATGTGGTGGATTTGACAAATATTCAAAATATTTCGATAAAAACTGACTTTTCTAAAAAGTACTAAGAGACAAAAAAGTTTTTAAAATATTGTGTTTAACTAACGGTACTACAATAATAATTAAATTGGAACGTACACAAAAGTTTGATTTTAGATTTTCTATATCTTTTACTACCAGTCCATGATTGTTATTGGCTCCCTGTATATTCTTGCTTGTCTTCTTCTTCTTTTTGTATAAACATGACAGTCTACTTTTTAATGTGCCTCCAATAAGTTGTGGTTCCATCGTTTTCGTGGTCATCCCACTGATCGTCTTCCTATTGGGGAACCATCTCTCGCCGTCCTTACTACTCTATTTGTTGTTATGTGGCTTATGTTGTCATTCCATTCTACTCTTGTGCTTCTTACCCAGTTTTTAATGTTCTCCACATTGCATCACCGCCGTATAGTTTCTTACCATCGATTTTTTGAAGGGTATTCATCTCCTCTGTTTCTAGCAATCTTTATGTCTTCTCTGGCTCAGGTCGTGCTTCTGCCGCATATCTCATTATGGTCTGATGATTGTTTTGTAACTTCTGCCTTTTATTTCTTTTCCGATATTTTTATTTCTGCACATTGAGTCATTCAGGCAACCTGCGGCTCTATTTACTCTATTCACTTTATCTCCCACTTGTTCTATTATCTGACTCTTCAGCTCTAATTTACATCTGGATTCCATCTGTTATAACCAGGCATTTTGTCTTTTTTTTTTTAAATTAACATGTTAAATTTTCTGGCGCTTATATTAAATTGGTGCAACATACGTTGTAAATCTGCATCCGCATCGTCTGTATATCACATTATCAAGTTGGTTTTCTCCCACTTGGTATCCTTTTTTAGTTCTTACTTTTTATTAATATTTCATCCATAATCAGGTTGAACAATAGAGGACTTCACTTGGGCCAGTTAGTTCATATTATACTTTTACTTTTATTGTGTTGTTCTGGTTGATGTTTTCGATCGTTTTAATTATTCCTAGAGAAACCTCTATTGAGTATAACAAATGGATAACGTCCTTTAATTTTACCCTCTTAAATGGTTTATTAAACGAAACATAAATATCCGGTTTGTTGTATTCTAACGATTACTTTTGAACTTTCCTCATTATAAATACAGCATGTGTTCATGATCTTCCCGACCTAAAACATTATTGTTCTTCTGCTAATATTGCATTTCTGTATATTCCATGTTCCTAAATTCATTCCCCGTTTTCATTGCCGATTTATTTTATTTATTCCGTACCTTGTTTCGTCCCTTGGTTTGGGCTTATTAGTAAGTTCTATTAATTTTTATGAGTGGTGGATCACCGGTTCTCCTCAACCTCCAACCTGAAGAGCCAGGTAATTTATCCTCACGGTTTTCTTTTCCTAGACTAATTATTGTCATCCATGAAGAGTTCATTCCACCCTTATTTTTAAATAAGTTCATCTGCTCCTCTGAGCATTGTGACCTAATTATATTAATTGTATTTATCTGTTTTTTGGATGTTTGACGTATTCTTCATCTGTAACCGTAACCGTAGACAGGGGCTCTTACAATATACTATCAACCGAAGTCAGCTAAACCTTGTTTTTTTTCAAGATAATTACTTCCGTCTCCTCTCTTTATCCGGGCTTGGGACTGGCAACATAATTGCTAAACTACTCAATTCACCCAGTAGTCATGTAGGCAGAGACTTCAAATTTATTTTATTAATTATAATCATAGACATAATTTTGGGTGCATGCCAGCTGAAAGGAATGTGTGTATTCTCCGGCAAAACCCATAGTGAAAGAACCTACAGAGCTATCTATAAATTTAAAAATCACAAAGCGAAGAACCGACACTATATTGAGAATGTTTAAAAAATTGAGGAGACATTTTGGTACATGCCTTTCAAGAGCTGATTTGCCAAATCTGGAAAAAAACATTTGACAACCTCCTGAAAAGAGAGTGTTATCATTCCCATACACAATAAGGGTGATAAAATGGATTGCACAAACTATACAGGTATATCATTTATCAATAGAGAATACAAAGTATTTCCCTAATACTATTGAAACAATCTTATTTATTTTTTTATTTTGTTTATTTATTTACCGTATAGATTTTTACAGTACGATAAATACACACTTATATGCAAATACTAAAATGAACTCAAAATATATCGCCGTACTTATTTAAAATTTTACAATTGAACCACGTTAATCCTTTCATTGTGTAGGTCCGAACCTTTCACTCCAGGGGGTTTATTGTATAATATAAATTTTAAACTGGGGTTGAGGAAACATCAGATTGACGTAAAGAGAATTACTTCATGAATAGATTTTGTTTTGTATTGAAAGAAATTTTTGAATTAGAGATTTTTACAGTTACAATATTCAAGGATGGGCCTTAATTTTCATAAAAATTTACGGGTAATCATCGGAAGCTACTTTGTGGATCCACAGAGTGGTTCGCCTGTTTTGAACCTTAAGAAAGCCAGAAGAAAAGCACCGGCACTAGAAGAAAAAGAACAATTGTTTTATTTTATGTACTGTTCAGGGATTGCTAGTTGCTTACATAAAATTTCCGAATGGTGGTATGGGGCATTATCCAAAACTGTATCAGAAAGCTAGTTCACCTAAACTCGGATGCAGGTTTTCTTTAAACTAGTTTCCAAACATCTTCATATTCATTGGATCATAATAATCAACCTACTTTGATTTTGACGGAAATACAAGATCCGCTCCATCAATACAACCATTCTTCCACCCGCATGCAATACATATAATGTCTTTTTCAACCTACCTCTACCGAAAGTATACTTTTCCGGACCTGATTGTAGGGAGCAAAGTTGTACTTTTCCTCCCTAGGGAGGAAAAGTAAAAGTGACGTCATGGTATTTCATTCATGAAAGATAACTTATTGACGCCCTGTACAATATCTATTTTCTATTACGTAAGTATCTATACATTTTAACGTTTATTTATAAAACACCCTGTATTTTGCAGAATGGTAAAAAACAGTAAATTGGTATTTTGATTTAACAATGTTTACATTAATAATTTGACTTATATTTGACAGTCGACAGTTATATTGTACCTACTTGTTAGTTTTAGTTTTAATAAATTTTGTTGGTTAGTTACATAATTAAATTAAGTAAAAATGAAAAATGACTTGTTATTTGAGGAAGGTGGAAAAACCATATGTATAACATGGGAGTAAAGTGCCTTTTCCTCCCTTGAATGATTACTGCCCTCCGCTATGCGTCGGGAAGTAAACTTCATTCTCGGGAGAAAAAGTAGCACTTTCCTCCCTTGTTATACAAATAGCTATTCCCTCAGTATCGGTATGTTTCATGGATTTTATACTGTCATCCTGACAAATCCATTTTATTTCACCTTTAGCAAAAATCCATGGTTCGTCTAAGTCTAAATAAACAAAATAGAGTGTGTTCTTTTTTAAAATCATTATAAGTTTCTTAAAAACTCGATTTTTTGTGAACGACACTAGTATCTTTCAAGCAAGGCTTTTCTGCAATAGAGAACCGGTGGATCGGCCGAAAAGGTGTAACATAAAAAAAAGGGTAAGTAATAGAATGAGTGTGATGTGTTAGTTTTGGTTATACATACAGGTACTACTCAAGAACATCAAAAAATTTGCTTTATATTAATAAGTATTAAGTTCGCTTACCGTCCTTTTAAAGATATGAACCAAATCACTTACCTAAAAAGAAAGAAACCAAATTAAAATAGGTACATACACATTTTATCAAAAAATATTATATGAAATACTACATCAGTGCTACTTTGATAAGATTCTTTACTCAGATTCATCTATTATAAGTGTAAAGAAGGTGTTGGCTGTGCAGTTACACAAACTACAACTATTGTCAACTTGTTTATACTATCCAGCAATTGCAGTATTTATACTGCTGAACTATATGGACTACTACTACGCAATGTGAAATCTCCAAACTTCTCAACTATGCCCTCCAGAAGAAACCTACATTTTAGCATTCTACTTCTACCCAACCCTGAATCGAAAACAAGCAAAACCATCATTTATTATTTTTCTATCTTTACTGGGATTTGAGTACTGAAAGTTCCTCTTCTGTCCTTTTTTCCTAGACGAATGAAAGCGGAATGTGATGGTTTCATTTTCGTTTTCTATATTCGTCGTCTGCGGTCTTATTAATTGAAAAAGTCGCAGATTAAGGATGTGCCAGAAAGAATTTTCAACACGAAAAGTCTCAGTTTTAAATTACTATTTACCATTTTAATTTTTATTAAATTGGTGGATTCTGCATCTGAGACTCTTCAATTTGTTATGAGATGTCGCTGTATCGCGTCCTAATGGGGAATTTGAATTATCTTTCAGATCCCCTTTAAATTGATGGTCCAGCTATTTTTCGATTCAGAGGAGTGCACTCTAACGAAGGCTGCTGAGGACGCCTGAAATGGTAGAAACAGCCTGTCCAGCGGGTGTGCAACCCTCTGAATCGAAAACAAGCAAAACCATCATTTATTATAATATTTTTTGAGTTATTCGCTCTTGAAACTAACAGTTTTTCGACGAAAAAATCGACTTTTTTAGAGGGTTTTTTGAGAATACCTCGAAAAATATTCTATATATTTTTGGCGATAAAAAGTTTCTTCAAAAATAATTTTGTAGGATTTTTAAAGAGCTATAAGACTGTGTAAATTAAATTCCGTAAGATCCCTTAGTTTTTAATTGGGGCTGGTTTAAAGGGCTCGAATAAAGGGGTGTTTGCTGGTAACTAGAGGTTTTAAACAGCTATATCTGGGTAACTATTCACTGTAATGAAAATCTATGCACAGGGTAATTTTAGTCATTAAAAAAGCTACAATTTAGTAGTTAATAATTTTTTTCGTATCATCAGTATTTTCGGAGAGATTTTGAAGTAAAAGGTGAAAAATACCAAATGGCGAAAAATAAATTTTTCTTTAATCTCCAATTTTTCCAAAATTAGGCATTTTAAATAGGTCAAGCTCCTTGAGTGTATTCATAATATAAATATAAAAGAAACTACAGAAGGGTAAAGACCAATTTTGAATTAGGAAGGTGGTTAGGGGGTTGTTTTCACTGATTTTTTCGTAGAGAAAAGCAGGTACCGATATTTTTTGATTATAAGTCGCTTAATTTTCATGCTAGAAACTTTTTATTATTTTTTTTTGAAAGGTCGAATTGTATACTTGAAAAAAGACTATTTAAGTTTTCCTCGAAAAAGTGCAAATTGTTCCCATTATTTGGCTTTGAATATTTCAAATTATGCATTTGACGAAAAAACCTAACCTTTAACATGCCGTATCTCGGTTTGTATTGGTCTTGAAGATATCTTTGGAAAAGAATTTAATTTGTGTTACTAACAGATACAGTTTTAATATCTACAGTTTTTTTGATTAAATGCATATTTTCGAGATATTCTCAAAAAACCCTCTAAAAAAGTCGATTTTTTCGTCGTAAAACTGTTAGTTTCAAGCGCGAATAACTCGAAAAATATTAGTTTTACAAAGAGAATGTAAAAAACATATTTCTCTTAGAATCACATTTTTCATCGAATTACTTGGTTAAAATGTAATAAAAAATTCACACCCCCGAGATGGGGTGGCAACCACCCCCAAAGTTTTAGCGTATGATAGCGGCATGATATAGAAAATTATCCTTGGACTATTCCCTACCTTCTGTGAAAATTTCAAGTAAATCCATGCTGGACAAAAAAATTGCGAGCCAAAATGCTTCATTTCCTCAATCGACTATTGGGGCCGACCGACCGGCTCTGTCCAGTCATACAGCTGACCGACTATAATAACTTTTATTTATATTTAATGTAGAATGTGTGTACTGATTTTCAGCCTTAGTAAATGGATTTAATTACCTTCGTAGGAAACAAACTTTATACCCTCTCAGTAACCACTCTTCTTGAGTTTCGCTTGACCGACCGCAGTATGTTTCTCTACACACTCACAGTAATCAACTGTGAAAAATCTAGCTTTAATAAATTCAAAGAGATTTTTCAGCGCTGCCTCTCCGTCTAATACCCCATATAACTACTTGGGACATGAAATTCGGCTTTAGAAAAGATATCCATATTAGCCTGGGCAGCGTTTGGTAAAGTGAACCATGTATTTAAATAGGACTTTCCCATATGCCTGAAGAGGAAAGTCTTTGACCAGTGTGTGTTGCCTGTACTTACATAACTCATAAGGCTATGGAGCGCCAGATGTTGGGTGTCTCCCTAAGAAACCGAATCCTAAACGAAGAAATACATATGTCATAGAATAAAAAGAAGAGACGCTATCGAAAGTCGCTAAAGTGGAATTGGGCAGGACACGTCGCCAGATTGTCAGACAACCGATGGACAAAACGTATTGTCGAGTGGAGGCCAACAGAAGAAGCACTACGGAGCAGAGGACGCCCGTGTTATCGGTAACTAGATGCAAGCCGCACAAAACAGAGAAATCCATTTTTCTACGGTGAACCAAACATTGCCTCATAAGGGGTTCTCTTGATCCCTCAGTGGTAACTATTGTTCTTAGTATTCTGAAAGATCCTGAGACTATTTGCACATCCTGAGATGTTGTTATCGCTTCCATCCAAGCCACAAGACTATCTCGAACGTCTTGATTGACCCGTTCGACAAACCGTTATTAATAGTGAGGATAGTGGGGGTAGGGAATGACATGTCTTGATCTACACGTCTGAACCATGAGAAACGGATTTCGCCGTTTGCGCAAACTAGAAATACCCACAACCTGACGTGGGTAATAGCTATTTGTATAACAAGGGAGGAAAGTGCTAATTTTCCTCCCGAGAATGAATTTTACTGTAGTAAACATGTATAAACATGAAGTAATCATTCAAGGGAGGAAAAGGCACTTTACTCCCATGTTATACATATGGTTTTTCCACCTTCCTCAAATAACAAGTCATTTTTTCATTTTTACTTAATTTATTTATGTAACTAACCAACAAAATTTATTAGAACTAAAACTAACAAGTAGGTTAGGTACAATATAACTGTCAACTGTCAAATATAAGTCAAATTATTAATGTAAACATTGTTAAATCAGAATAACAATTTACTGTTTTTTACCATTTTGCAACATACAGAGTGTTTTTAAATAAACGTTAAAATGTATAGATACTTACGTAATAGAAAATAGATATTGTACAGGGCGTCAATAAGTTATATTTCATTCATGAAATATAACTTATAATATAACTTATAAAACACCCTGCATTTTGCAGAATGGTAAAAAACAGTAAATTGTTATTTTGATTTAACAATGTTTACATTAATAATTTAACTTATTATTGACAGTTGACAGTTATATTGTACCTACTTGTTAGTTTTAGTTTTAATAAATTTTGTTGGTTATTTACATAATTAAATTAAGTAAAAATGAAAAAATGACTTCTTATTTGAGGAAGGTGGAAAAACCATATGTATAACATGGGAGTAAAGTTCCTTTTCCTCCCTTGAATGATTAGTAAGCAAACTTCATTCTCGGGAGGAAAAGTAACACTTTCCTCCCTTGTTATACAAATAGCTATTACCCACGTCGGGTTATGGGTATTATAGTTTTACTCAATCTCCGGTGAACGTGTGTATTTCGGGAATTGAGTAGGTGCTTTCATTTACCCACAACGCGTTCTGGGTATTTCGCTTCGGTAAATGTCAGAATAAAATGCTGACTCCGCGACGTGGGGAATTCACGTTGTCCACATCGCGAAGTAAGTAAAAAATTTCGGACATTGTCCGAATTCGTGAGTGTAACATAATAATATAATATAACTCTGGGGGTTAACATTTTACTTTTTAAAGCTCTATAATATGCAAAATATGTTCAGAAAATTTGTCAATAAGTATTTCTGTTTTAAGAAAATGTATTAGAGATCTTTTGTCATTCCTATGATGTTACATGACGCGATGTCTTTTGTAGGTACACGTTACTTCGTTTATTTTTAAGTGCATATTTTTAAATACTACATCCTCATTTGAATATCCATTAGTTGAAAATAAAGGAAACGTGTTAACTATGTCCAGTACACGCCATAGAAGATCGTAAATTACGAAACTTTAATTGGAAATGCACATAACTCCTGCCAACTTAATTACCGAGGAAACATGTGCGTTTACTTCACTCGTTCGTATTATTCCCTCACTTGCATAAACTGCACAGAACTTGAAAAGGCATCAACTATAATTATCGATTCGCTTTTACACTACGCCAACAAACAAGCGGCTTCCATTCATAATTTCGAGTTTTATACGCAGGTAAATATCATCGGAATAAAAATTGAGGCGTCACGTTATGAAGAAGCAGAATCTCTTGCTTGCGAGTAGCTAACGACCTGAGGAAGACACGGTGAGAAAGATAGCGAACTAGTTCATGTCACATTTACAAGTTATAGTCTAGGCAAGAAATAAAATACATGTTTCTGGTCTCTTTATATGAATTCTTATTTCATTGCTTTTAACATGTATTGTTATGCTCTGTATTTTCTCTCTGTCATGAGATTGATCAGCATATTCTTGTTTTGATTAATTAATTAATTATTTTAATTATTACTTATGGAAAACAAAACCAAAATTAAATAAAACTTTCCAATAAAATTTATTCTCAGGGCTAATTTATTTCAATGTATTACCATTGGTATGTGGCTTCTAGTATCTCTAGTTGCTTATTTCATCCAGGACAAAACAGGAAAAATAAATATACTCAATGTCATATAAATTCTATAAATATTATTTATTTATCCAATATACCATAAATATCAGATTTAAATGTATGCTAAAACTCAATTTTGTTGCAACTATTTCTTATCTAATAAATTAATCTTTAATTCTGCTATCTCTTTTTTTAACAAAATTTTCATTTAAATAATTCGTTAGGCTGTTCTTACTATTATAAAAAAAAACAAAATTTGCTTTTCACCTTTGAATAGATTACTTATTTCTTCTTTGAATTTATGAATGACTAAATTATGCTGTAGAACTGTTCAATAAAAAATAAAAAATATGGTATGTGATATAAAACAACTCTCTCCGTTTAACAAATAATCTGACTATCCTTTTTTCTCTTCTTTACTTCTTCTCATGGATTGTGTAGTCCTCGATTCTCCCACACGTTCTCCTAGGATTAGTGTTGCCCAAAATCGGTCTTGGTCTTGCAGTCTTGGTCTTGTTCTTGCGTTTTAGCAAGACCAAGACCAAGACCAAGACCGCCTTATTTTAGCAAGATCAAGACCAAGACTGACCGTGCAAGACTTGAGCAAGAACAAGACCAAGCCTGCGAGACTCTTGCGTCTTGCAGTTTGAGTGTCGTTTTATGGAATAATACAGGGTGTAACAAAAATACAGGTCATAAATTTAATCACATATTTTGGGATCAAAACTAGTTCGATTGAACCTAACTTACCTTAGTACAAATGTGCACATAAAAAAAGTTACAGCCCTTTGAAGTTACAAAATAAAAATCGATTTTTTCCAATATATCGAAAACTATTGGAGATTTTTTATTGAAAATGAACATGTGGCATTCTTAAGGCAGTAGTATCTTAAGAAAAAATTATAGTGAAATTTAGACACCCGATAAAAATTTTATGGGGGTTTGATTCCTTTAAACCCCCCAAACTTTTGTGTACGTTTCAATTTGATTATAATTGTAGTACCATTAGTTAAACACAATGCTTTAAAAACTTCTTTGCCTCTTGGTACTTTTTCGAAAAGTCAGTATTTGTCGAAATATTTTGCATATTATTTGTCAAATCCACCACACATTTGTATATGGCCGCATATATGTTATGTTCATCTGTGATATGGCTAAGTACGATTATGGAGACTTGATAATAATAGGAAAATTTATTTATGATTTACATATTTAGGTATATTTTAAACCATATTAAAAAATAAGTCACTTCTCGATAAAATGTGCCTTATCGAAAAAATACACAGAAGCAAAAAAGTTTTAAAAACACTGTGTTTAACTAATGGTACCGCAGTAATAGTTTATTTGGAACGTACACAACCATTTGGGAGGTTTAAAGGAACAAAACCCCCATAAAATCTCTACGTAAACATATTAGAAAAGAAGCCGCAACTCGATAAAAACTGCATTGTCGAAAAAATACTAAGAACCAAAAAAGTTTTAAAAATATTGAATTTAACTAATAGTATCACAAGAATAATTTAATTGGAACGTACACAAAAGTTTTGGGTGGGTTTAAGGGAATAAAACCCCCATAACATTTTTATGGGGTGCACAAATTTCACTATAATTTTTCTTTAAGATATTCCTGCCATAAAAATGCCACATGTCGATTTTCAATAAAAAATCTCTAATAGTTTTCGATATATTGGAAAAAATCGATTTTCATTTTGTGACTTCAAAGGGCTGTAACTTTTTTATATGCATATTTGTACTAAGGTAAGTTAGGTTCATTAGAACTATTTTTGGTCCTAGAATAGGTTATTTAATTTATGACCTGTATTTTTGTTACACCCTGTATATTAGTTCGGGTATATGCTTAGAGACTATGAGATACAAAAAGATATGTAACAAAAATTTGGAAAAATGGATTTATCCGCGTTATGAACAATACGATGAACATACATACCGAATTAAAAATATTAACACTTATTTATTGGATACGTACTCAGAGGTCATAATAAATTATTATACAATGTAAAAATAAAATATTTCATTCTTTCCTAATATCAGACGACGCCTTCGCTACGAAATTAATTACAATTGAGCAATTGTCTAGATTTTGAGAATAGCAACCTTTCATAAAATAATCTTCTTGTGTTGTGTGTATAACAATATCGCATTGAAACTTTTAAAGAAGTATGTCGCCTATAAGGTGATAAAAATATAATACGAATACCATATTCACTGTTACGGACAACCACTCAATTGTTTTTCCTTATCCATATCGTAAAGACTAAACGTCCTACTTTTTGCAGGGTGTGCAATTAGATATTAGATCAATCGGCCAAACAAATGTTTTTGCTGAAAAAGCTCTAGATAAGATAATCCCTGGCTACCATGTATAGCCCATTCGCGCACGGTAAAATGTTAAAAACCTTCAAATTTCAAAAAAAGGGATATTTATTATTATATAAAAAGAGATATTGGCCGATGTGTGATTTGGCCATTGTTTTTTTATTGTTAATGAAGAACTTATGAGAGGATGGGTGATCGGGCTGCATTAAAAACTAAAAAACAATGTTTTTTAAAATGAAATAAACAAATTACTTATCGACAACTGATAAATAAAGTTTAAACTTCAGTTTAGGCACTTCGAGATTTCGAAAATAATATTTTTTTCCACCTACCTCTACCCAAAGTACACTTTTCCGGACCTGATTGTAGGGAGCAAAGTTATACTTTTCCTCCCTAGGGAGGAAAAGTAAAAGTAACGTCATATGTCATTCATGAAATATAACTTATTGACGCCCTGTACAATATCTATTTTCTATTACGTAAGTATCTATACATTTTAACATTTATTTATAAAACACTCTGTATTTTGCAGAATGGTAAAAAACAGTAAATTATTATTTTGATTTAACAATGTTTACATTAATAATTTGACTTATATTTGACAGTTGACAGTTATATTGTACCTACTTGTTCGATTTAGTTCTAATAAATTTTGTTGGTTAGTTACATAAAATAAATTAAGTAAAAATGAAAAAATGACTTGTTATTTGAGGAAGAAGGAAAAACCATATGTATAACATGGGAGTAAAGTGCCTTTTCCTCCCTTGGATGACTACTGCCCTCCGCTACGCGTCGGGCAGTAAACTTCATTCTCGGGAGGAAAAGTAGCACTTTCCTCTCTTGTTATACAAATAGCTATTACTTGTATTTTTGAGCCTTGAACATTGTCATTTTTCGATTTTTTTCAGTTTTAAATTGTTTATCACTCGGAAACGAATAACTTTAGACAAAAACTACAAATATAGAAATAACTCAGAAATTACGGCATTTCGGTATAGGAAATATTACATGAAAATTAATTAGTAGTTATTATGGTTCAAAATGCAAAAATATACTGGGTGTTCTATTCGAAATACTAAAGTTCATTATATTTTCAAAAAAAGGAAAGATCTGGTAACAATCTGTAATTACCACTATAATATCGGCCGCATTAGAAGACCTTTACTCACCAAATTCTATAAAAATCGTTCAAGTCGTTTCCGAGATAATTGAGGCGTGCCATACATAAAACTCACTCTGTATAAATGTTATATAATTAAACTGCGTGTATTACTTTGTATTAATTCTTGTTAAAAAAAAGTCAACCTTAAAATTTTCAACTAATAGCAAACAAAAATTTTCAACTAATAATAGTGTCAAAGCTATTGCGTACTGTGCTGTAATTTAATTTGTATTTTTTTTTATTTTTTATTTGAATAAATGGCAAATTGTAGAACTCTTTTATTCCATTTCATTTCATATACCTAATGTGAGAGTCCATCAATCCCTTTCTAGATAGATAATGTTCTTTAAAATATAGTCTAGATAAGTTTATGTCATTTGTTTGATTTTTTGTGTTTTCACCATGTTTTAGCACATGTTAGGTTATTAAATGCAAACGTTTATTAAGAAACAGACTGACTCCCGTGGGACACGGTAGATAGCCCAGTTAGTTAGAGTATAGGCAGGGATAGTTTAGATCGTGGGTTCAAACCCACCTAATGTGAGTTGTTTATTAATAAATAGCAATATGCTAGTGGGTAATTGCGAGACTTGCAAGACTCTTGCTGCCAGACCAAGACCAAGACCAAGACTGGGAGTGCAATACCAAGACCAAGACCAAGACCAGCTGTACTGGTGCAAGACCAAGACCAAGACTGTCCAAGTCTCGTCTTGGTCTTGCATTTGGGCAACACTACCTAGGATGCTGCGAACGATTCTTCTCGTCCTAACTGCTTCACAAACAAACAACAGCACTCGCTCGCAATCTCTCCTCAGTTTTCTCTCTGCTCGATATCTTGTGCAAATTGATACCAACCGGCTACTCGTTCCAGACAGAAACAGGAATCTCTTCGGACACAAGGAGATTTAACTTCTCAACTCGATCAACGATTTCGTTTCAACACGATTCTGCTTACACGGCCGCCAACTTCACCACTTTACACCGACTTCTTACTTTTCAAAAACTGGACTGCTCTCTCCAGATGTTCATTACACAGTGCCCCTTTTTTTCTCCTCAAACTCAGACTCAAACACTCTATTCTCCCTCCAACCGTCTCTCTCGCCAATCACAAAACGTCCTCTCTACACATTACATCCCGCCTTTCATTTCTTAAGAACAAATTAATTTTGTATACAACTTTTCCATTTTGTCAAATTCCAGGCGATACCAAAATTACTTTTGTGTTTCTACATGCTATACAAAAACCTATATTCTAAAACTCAACAATTGTGTTTACCGTCTTTCCTTCTAAGAAGCATTTATAAAGGTCCTATTGTTCACTTCAAAGCAAATACATGTACTTTCTAATCCGACCGTATTAATTGTATAAGTCCGTTCATAGAATCATTAATACTGAACGATTTTCACTTTCAACGAAACACTGCTTATGACTAACTAATACTATTTACAATTTTTGGCCATATACAGGGAGATGAAAATCTATGGTCTCGTGGTCTTTGACATAAATTAATTTTCTAAATTTTTCCCATAAAAATTATATAACAGTATGTAGAGTAATAATCCAGCTTATATACCCTTTTGAGACTCATTATGCGATCATGTGTAAAAATTATGACCAATCAACAAAAATAATTAATAACCACAGCGCCACAAACAAGAATAGAACAAGTTTAGAGTATCTATATCTAGGACAAATCACTAAATTAAGTAAAGATAATCCGACCGCAGCGCAGTAATAAAGAGGAGAATAAGTTTGGCCTGGGCACCATTCGGAAAACTGTCTTATATTCTAAAGAACAGAAAATAGCCCCAATACCTAAAACAAGAGTCTTCAATGAATGTATACTCCCTGTCTTCATGAATGGTTCTCAGATATTGACGTTTACAAAGGAAAATATGGAAAAAAATAGCAAAGACAGAACGATCCGTGGAAAGACAGATGCTAAACATTAAACTATCAGACAGACAAAGAAACGGATGGATCCGTAACAAAGCAAAAGTGAAGTATGTCTCAATCCAAGTAGCAAAGCTTAAATGGAAGTTCGCCGGACACACCCTAATGCTGGGGCCACAGTAACGTCTAATGCCGTTAACTAACGCATTATTTGCCATCTCTGTAATGCAAATACACCCATACCTCGCTTTACGGCCTAGATACGTTCCACGAAACATGGCCGCAAAGCGAAATGCCGTATAACAAATCAATTATTCTAATACAAATTTATAAAAATTTAATGAGATAGGCTCCAAATTTTTGAAGTTATACTTCTTTACGCGCGCTATGAGGGTGAATTTTTATATGTTAAAACCTACGATCCCGGCGCATGCGCATTATAAATTTGTTCTGATTGGATGTTCAAATGACATGTCAAAAATTATCCAATATGGCAGCTGTAGCGCAGCTGTGGTTTGGACGGTTGACGGTTTGGTTATGTATGGTTGATGCGTTTTAAAATTTGTGGGAAGAGAAACAACAAAGGTTAGTTAATAGTTATACGGCTTTTTAAAAAGTTTTCATATTATATTTTTGAAGTTATACTTCAAAATGTTTTAATTTATGTATATATCAGTCCAGAAAATGTGTGGAAAGAATATATTAGTGTTTTTAAATATATTTTTCTACAAACGTGTTAAAAATGCAATTTTTAGGACTCCATAGGAGCGTTAAAAATGCTACTTTAAGGCAATAGTGCTTTAAAATTTTTAAGGCACTGCAGTTAAAAGTGAATTGTCAAATTGTGAAACGTCAAAATATTTATATTTCATTTATTAACATTAATATTAATAATACAACTTGCGCAATTTGAAAAAGGTGGTTTAAAAGGTTTTTTATTATAATTTTGTGTCTTTGGATTTGTCTTCCTTGGGCGTAAAATAATAAAACATCTATTTTTATATTTCACTTGTCAACGTGATGTATAATTATGTATATCTGAAAGGTAAGTTGCATGCGGCTTGATGGCCTTGTTGGTAGAGCATTGGACCAGAGATCAAAAAATCGCGAGATTGCGGGTTCAAATCCCGGACGATTCATATTTTTTTCTTTTTTTTTTTTGAATATTTGGCATTGTTAAGTTTTGGTTCATTTTTGGTAATTATTGTTAATTTTTTGTATTGTAACTGTTAAGTAGGTATATTTATTTCGTTGAAATTATATTATAATAGAAGTATAACTTCTTACGTGCGTACAAAGTACACACACATTCTTTTTTTAAATATGTTACATGGTTTGTCGTTAAAAATGCATTTTATCTGTTTATTTTATTTAAATCAAAAATACATACAAAAAAAGCACATACACTGGTATATAAGATAATAATAGATTCCAAAAACCAAAAATAATCTACAAATTCCAAGCTTTCTTGTTGTATCTCCATATAACGGGTAAATGATTTTTATTTAGTCCTGTAGTAGGCCTTGGATTTTTGGAAAAAATAGGTGATTTTAGCACAGAATAAATAACCACACAGAAGCGAAACTCCTGCCGAAAACGGTAACATAATTTTCATGCTCATGTGTCAACGTAACTGGTGCAACCTCACTTTTGCGACTGACGTGACAGTTGTTTATAGTTAAATTTTATATTTATCTATGTTTTATGTTATATTTTATTTATATTTTATAGTTAAATTTTATATTTCATATTTAATTAATAACTACTTGTCAAAAATATTACCAAATTTGGAATGGTCTATTCCTTAGAACATCAAGTTCTATTCTGTAACTGGTGCACAAGGTCAAATATTTCGGTCCCAACAAAATCAATGGAAACGACAGTCAGATTCGCTTCTGTGTGGTTATTTATTCTGTGGTTTTAGCTCAAAATCACCAGTGGCATTTGCACCAAGTAGCAAAGTTAATCGTTCATTACACCATTTATAACCAGGCGCAGATTTTTCGGTTTTTGAAATGTACGTGCGATCAGGAATTTGCTTCCAACGAAGTCCTGTTTTGTCACAGTATAAAGAGGGACAGTAGAACCACTCTCCGAAAAATTGGAAGTAAAATCTGTAGTCGCGCATGGCGACCGCGCAATGTTCTTAGTCGCTTTTGCCCCACTCTCGCATTGCTAGTCGCATAGAGACGTACGGATTTTAACAGGGAAAACCCGCATCCACCACTGGTGAATTACCAATTGCGTACTGCCGGTATTACTTCTTGAGATCAAAGCGCCGACAGAGGAGTGGTTTTACTAAGGAACCTCTATATACTGTGGTTTTGTCTACGTTAAACACTTGTTGCTGACGTCGTAGTTTAAAATTCTAAAACGAATCTACGACTTGGTCTGGAATAAGCTGGTGTCTGATCGGCCTATGGAGGAGCGGTACGGCAAGGGATAAGGGCTTGCGGCTCGGTGACACTCCTCCATAGATCCCAACCGGAAGGGCGTTGACGTATAAAAAACGGTGTATATATATATAAACACTTGTTCAGGTTTATAACCACCTTTTTCTATAGGTAATTCCCTTTAAAATGTTAAAATATTCCTTAGATGGGCCTTATCTCATTTTATTTTCAAATTACATATGCATAAACAAGTGGAAATAGAAAAGAGTGTGCATCGAGATTGCGTTTGCTCGAGAATGACAACATGGGGCTGTTATAGCGAAACATTTTAGGCCGTAAATCGAAACAGTGCCGTAATTGAACAGGGCCGTTATAGCGAAATGCCGTATACAGAGCGGCCGTATAGCGAGGTATGGGTATAATGCGTTAATTAACGGTATTAGACGTTACTGTGGCCCCAGCATAAGGCATAAGGATATAACACCGCCAGACACACGCTAACCACAAACGAAAAAAGGGAAAGGCACAAATGCGATGTTCAGATAACCTGAAGAAGCACACCAGGTCAAAATGGATGCAAATTGCCCAAGATAGAGAGGCATGGAAGAAGGAAAAGAAGGCCTATATCCAAAGATGGATATTTAGGGCTGATTAAACAGATACGCTTTGATACACTTGTACCTAGGTCCAAGTGTATCAAAAACTTTCTAAATTCTTTCAGTCTTATACAACTACAGTTTTTGTGGTTTTAATATGTTTTTTGATAGTGAGTTATCTGGTAATGCTTGATGTTGTTTCCTATAATGATTGCTGTGCCACCGTGTGCAGTTCCATCTGGATGTGTTGTATGATATATTTTATAGTTGTGAAGCTTTATGAAACTTTTTTCGTGAAGTGTGTTGCTGAAATCACTATTATGTCTAATTTATGATTGGTTAACTTTAAATGCATACAACTCATGTTAGTATATTAGCTATTGTTTGTCTTTGAGACAAGTCTTGTTAGTAAGTTTAGCATGGTGTTCATTTGTTCCATAAAACCTTTCATCATATTTTTTAACTTCTGTGTGTCATTTGTCTGAGTGACCGTTGGAATATCCTGCTGGTTGTTATGTGGTTTTAAGGCCAACCTCAACAAACTTTAACTCCAGCCTACTTGTTATGTTCTTCATTTCATCATCTGTCATTATGTTATGTCTCCAAGCAGATATCATATGCATATCTCATATATTCTAGCTTATAATTCTGAATGTAATTCCAAGGGATTCCAGAGATTTTTTCTTTCTATTGTTTATTAAGTATGTGAGTAAGGCAAATGTTAAAGAACCGTGGTGACAGTAGTCAACCTTGTTTTATAACTAGCTCTATTTCTACTATTTCTATTTTTTATGTATTACTTGACATGTTGTTTGATGATACATCGTTTTGATTATTTCATTCATAGGAGATTATGACCAATAGAAAGCTACAGAAATAAAAATTACAGCGATTATTTCATTCATATGAGATTCTGACCAACAGAAAGCTACAGAAATCTAAATTAAACTGATAATTTTTGATAATTTCCCGTCGTCAAGTATATTACGTCAGATGCCCTTCGTTGCTATAAAAAATACATTCAGTGACATTAATGACAATTAATGTTTTAAAAATTATAAAAGTGATGACTTTCAACCGTAAAATATTTATAACAACGGTGTGTTTAATTGTACTAATTTGTACTTACATAAATAAATTACAATAAAATTTTGGTTTTTAACAGTTTTAATCATGAAATAATCGCAACAAATTGCACTAGATCTCTAAAACTATTATCGAATTTTTGCCCCCGTGACACTTTGACGTAATTTCACTCCCCTTCGGGTCGTGAAATTAAAACTGTCAAAGTGTCACTCGGGAGAAACTCGATAATTTTAGAGCTCTTGTGCAATTACTACTGAGCATTTTTTTAAGTAGATTGTTTTTGTTTAATTTCAACCATATTTCCTAGTTTTGACAACTGTCACATTTAAGAAAATATCCATAATCGTGACCAGAAATCTCGTACCGCGACAGTTCGTAACCGGACAACTGGTAACGGACAATTCGTAACAGCGACAGTTCGTAACGGCGACCGTACGTAACGGCGACAGTTCGTAACTATACAAATTCGTAACGGACAATTCGTAACGTCAAAGTTGAATTATTCTGTTTATTTTTGTTAACGTGGAAACTAACTGTTATTACAGTTATAATTAAAATTATGTTTATTAATTTAACGAATCAGTCGGGATAAACATGTTTAACATATTTTATGTTTCGTGTTTCAGAATATATTAAAAGACTTTAAACACAAACAAATATTTAAATACATACAAACTTTTAACAATATTTTAAAAAGTTTATCCCTTTTATTGTTCCTTAAATTTGAATATACCTAGACAAAGGAATAATGAGTAATTCGTGAAATATTTAAGCCAACAACCATCTTTAGACATTCCCAATTTTCTAGTAAACATTCTGTAAAGGAAAGATTATAATTACGTGTTATTATAATAAACCTTGTGATTGGTTATAGCGTTGGGGCATTCAATCAACGGTTATATATTATATAGTTGATACGAGGAATGGCTTTTAATACTTTAATACTTGGTTTAAATACTTTTATTATATTCTGAAACACGAAATATGAAATGCCTTAAACATGTTTTCCTGATACTGATTCGTTAAACTGATAAACATAATTTCATTTATAATAATTGTAATAACATTTAGTTTCCACGTTAAAAAAATAAACAGAATAATTCAATTTGGACGTTACGAATTGTCCGTTACGAATTTGTATAGTTACGAACTGTCGCCGTTATGAAGTGTCGCCGTTACGAACTGTCGCTGTTACGAATTGTCCGTTACCAGTTGTCCGGTTACGAACTGTCGCGCTACGCGATGTCACGGAACAATCCATAATATATTTTAGTTCTGCATCTAATGTCAAATTGTCACGAGGAGAATACAAATAGGCAGATTTATGCGCTCGATTTACTTCGGTAAGATTATTTTATGAATAAAACTGTATTTATAAATAAATTAACTAATATTTTATTACTATCTTTATCTAAATATTTGCTAAACTGTGCTTTTTAATTTGACAAGTTGAAAAATGTGTGTTACATTAATTGGGATCAATGTCACTGACTGTTTTTATAATATGAAGACTTGAATTTTATATGTAAGTATTAAAAAATAATCTTAAGAATATCACACAACAGTAAGAATAAATAAGAAAATAATGCTTCATTTTCTCAAATTTGTTGTCATCTGGCAATAGACACGAGAGCCCGCAGGGGAGACAACAAATTTTCGAAAAACTGTCGCATTCATGTCAATTTATTCTCACTCTCTTGTGATATTATACCCTATAATTTTTGATAATATCCCGTCCTCAAGCAGTAGGTATTCTTGTTCTTATGATCATTTTTCAGTGCGTCACAGTTTTTCGATTTCTCTCTAATGCATTAAGTTAGATGAGACGGAAAAAGCGGTAGCTCCGTGATTAAACACAAAAATAATGCAGCATTACAATGGTTATATACATAAGATGTCTATTCCTAACCTATGTTTGATTCGTTGATATTTAGAATGCGCGTTTTTTCTAGCCAATCAAATACACGTATTACGAACATTTGACGAAAACTTCGTCCATTTTGGCCATTTTTTAGAAGTGTCAAAGAGTCAAGTGACGGTTATTATTCAGGTCAGTATTTTGTGTACCTGTCATTTTGAAATTTCGAATTCGACTTCACTTGTGTTTCATAACGTCTTTGTGCATTATTTTGTGTTTTGGTTTATAATTTAGTTCGTTAAAAGTTAGTCATTGACGTGAGGAGACTAGAGACATTCGAGATGTACCGAAGAGTGCTAAATATCTCATGAGTAGATAGAATAGCCAACATGGAGGTAATGAGACTTACGCATAAGGAACGAGAACTAACAAATAAGAAGAAAACTGAGATATATGGGACATGTGATGAGAAATGTATATCTAATACTTCAGGTCATTATGCAAGAAAAAGATCCATAGTAAGGAGACGTAACTCATGGCTGAAGAACCTTAGGAACTGGTTTGGATGTAATAACAATGAATTATTTAGAGCCGCTGTTTCAGAAATAAAGATCTCTCTGATGATTGCTAACTTTTGAAGCGGAGACAGCACCTAGAGAAGAAGATAAAAACACAGTTTATGGATAGTTTTGTGTCATTTTTTAATGTTTCCATATTTATAAATTTAATTAACAATATTGTTTACTTTTTAATTCTATTCCCCTTTATAAAAAATACCTACATGTTAACATATTGTGTAAAAATCAAATCTACTAAATTACTAATTCCACAAGCTTTTCACCTATGGCTAAGTACGATTGTGGCATCTTCTGTCAGATTCGTCAATAATTACATGAAATAAGTCTCGACACAGCCAATACAGTAGATGACGTCATAATTAATGACGCACTGAAAAATGATCATGAGAACAAGAATACGTAAGATGCCCTTCGTTACTACGCAAAAATGAACATTCAGTGGCATTAATGACAATCAGTGTTTTACAACTTGTCACAGAGAACACCAAGAAACAGGTTTAGCAAATATTCAGGTATCAATAAAATATTAGTTAAAATTATTTAAAAAGACAGTTTTATTCATGAAATAATCTGAGCGAATTACAGTTGATCCCTAAAATTATTATCGACTTGTTGCCCTCGTGTCACTTTGACATAATTTCACTCCCCTTACATAATTTGACTCCCCTTCGGGTCGTGAAATTAAAACTGTCAAAGTGTCACTCGGGAAACAAATAGATAATTTTAGAGCTCTCGTGCCATTACTATTGACAACCTACGACGATATTCTATTTAGACTTAAGATTTTCCATAGGACTGTATCTTTTATACTGCTAAAGGCTTTGGCAAAATCTATAAAAGTCATTATCAAGGCTGCGTTCTTCTCTTTACTTTCCTCTATGATGATTGTTGCCGTCGAAATATGATCGATACACGATCTGCTCCTTCTGAAACCTACTTGTTGATAAGTTGATTTCTGAAACTTTTACCAATTACTTTGTTAATTCTCTGATGTATAATCAATCATCATCCAGCCTCAAAAGTCCACTGCTGAACATAGGCCTCCTCCCCTCGTTTCCAACCCCATCTATCCTGCGCCGCCCTCATCCAGTTTTTATTTACCTTTCTTAAGTCGTCAGTCCATCTTGTAGGCGGTCGACCGACACTTCTCTTGTCTTCTCTTGGCCTCCATTCCAATAACCTCTTCGTCCATCGCCCATCTGTCATTCTGGCTACGTGTCCTGCCCATCTCCACTTCAACCTGGCTATCCTCTCGATGACGTCAGTCACCTTTGTTCTTCTCCTGATTTCTTCGTTTCTGATTTTGTCTCGCAGAGTTATTCCTAACATTGACCGCTCCATTCTTCTCTGCGTGACTCTTAGTTTGGTAGCCGAGGCTTTAGTTAAGGTAAGTGTTTCTGATCCGTACGTCAAGACTGGGAGGACGCACTGATCGAATACCTTTCTCTTTAGACATGTGGGTAACTCACTTTTAAAAGTTTCTCTCAGTTTTCCAAATGCTGCCCACCCAAGACCGATTCTTCTCTTCAGCTCATGAGTCTGGTTATCCCTGCCAATCGTAATTTCATGTCCCAGGTATTTATATCTATCTACGAGTTCTATTTCCTTCCCACCAATACTGATGTTCTGGTTGGGTACCAAATTTGTCATTATTTTTGTTTTTGAGATGTTTATATTTAAACCAACATTTTCTGTAGCTACAACGAGTTCTTGTACCATCTCTCTTGCCATACCTAGATCCTCAGCTACTATGACTATATCATCGGCGAAACGTAAGTTGTTTAGGTATTCTCCATCTATTTTTATTCCCTTTGTCATCCAATCCAAACTCTTGAAAGCATGTTCTAAGACCGTATTAAAAAGTTTAGGTGACATTGGGTCTCCTTGTCTAACCCCCCGTTCTATTTTTATGCGATTACTGTTAGTATGTAATTTGACAGTGGTTGTTGCCTGTAAGTATATTTTGTGTAATAATTTTGTATACCTATAATCTAGCCTGCATTCTTTAAGCGCCTGTAATATTTTGCTAAGTTCAACTGTATCAAAGGCTTTATGAAAATCGATAAAAACTAGAACTAGGGGTTTATTGTATTCCACTACTTTCTCTATCAGGGTTTTTATACTTTGTAGATGGTCATTTGTTCCGTAATTTTTTCGGAATCCTGCCTGTTCTCTTGGTTGATAAGTCTCTAACTTTCTTTCCATTCTCTTAACTATTATTCGCGTAAATAACTTATATAAATGGCTGAGGAGGCTAATCGGTCTGTAATTCTCTAAATTGGCTTTGTCTCCTGCTTTGTGTAATAGAATCATAGTAGCGTTGTTCCAGTCTGTTGGAATATTGGCGTTGTGAAGGCAGATATTGAAAAGTTGTTTAATTTTTTCAAGTAGTATATTTCCTCCAATTTTTAGTGCTTCTGATACTATTCCATCTTCACCTGGGGTTCGATTATTTTTCATTTTCTTCAGAGCCTCTTTGATTTCTGATTTTGTTATATCGGGCATTAAATCCGATCCTTGATTTAATACTCCAGTTTTTACTGTAATTGGAGGTTGCGCATTGTCATCTTTTTTTCTTGATTTGTATAACTCTGTGTAGAACTCTTCGACTATTGTTAATATTTCATCTCTGTTTGTAGTTTCTTTTCCAGTTCTGTTTCTTAGTTTGTTGATTTCTATTTTTCCTTTTTGTACGCTTACGTTCTTCAAAACTTTCATGTTCTTATTTTGCTCTATTGCTTGTTTTGTTTTTTCTACATTGTAGTTTCTTATGTCTTTTCTTATTGACTTTGTGATAGTCTTATTTATTTGATTTAGCGCTTCTTTGCTGGAACTTGTATCTCCTTTCATCTGTCGTCTTAGTTCTATAAGGGTTTTAGTAGGTTGACTTCTACTCGTGGGAATAAATATGAATACTCACCAACATGCAAGGCAAGCACGGTGTTTAAATGCCACAAACCCGACCAGTGTAAACCAACCCTATTCAAAGTGCGTCAAAAATATAAACCTCAACATCGCCACATATAATGCTCGGTCGCTCTCTACCGAAGAAAGGTTCGAAGAAATGGAGGAAGAACTTTCAAAAGTGAATTGGGATATTGTGGGTATCAGCGAAGTTAGAAAAAAAGGAGAGAATCTTATCTCACTCCCATCAGGCCATCTGTGGTACTACAAAGGAGAAGAGGAATCGACAGTCGGAGGAGTCGGCTTCTTTGTTCACAAAAGAATTGCGAACAGAATTGTGTCAATAAACCAAATATCAACAAGGGTGGTCTACTTAAACATCAAAATGAGCACCAGATATATCCTAAAGTTCATTCAAGTATACGCACCTACTACAGGCCATTCAGATGAAGAAGTCCAAATATTCTACGACCAAATATCCTGTGCAATCAAGGAAAATCCTGACCACTTCTTAATAATAGGCGGTGATTTCAACGCCAAAATAGGTACCAAGGAAGACCCCTCTGAAATAATATTGGGAAATTTTGGAAGCGAAGGCAGAAATGATAGAGGCAAACAACTGTTAACTTTTCTTTTGGAAAACAATCTCTATCAAATGAACAGCTTCTTTAAAAAGAAAAAACACAGAAGATGGACCTGGGAAAGTCCAGATGGAAAAACAAGGAACGAAATCGACTATTTCTTAACAAATAAAAAAGAATTATTTAAAGACGTAAATGTGTTAAACCAGTTCAGCACAAGTATAATCAATGCTAATATTTTATTTATGGAACATAACAGCGTTATTTCTCTCCAGTTTTCGCATAATTGTACATAACCTTTTTTGGGGAGATTGATTATAATCCCATTATTCCATTCCCTGTAGAGATGGTCTTGGTTCGAATATCTGCTAATAGTGGTGCTATTAGCTCCACGGTTCCCCCAATGTCCACTTTCCACAATTCTGTTGGAATGTCTTCAATTCCCACTGCCTTGTTTTTCCTCAGGTGTAGGGTCACTCCAGTAATTTCGTTATTTGTAGGTTTCTTCTCATTTATCCTTAAG